>NW_022158717.1:3343-202864 GCF_000260195.1 Fusarium odoratissimum NRRL 54006 | reverse complement strand
CCCCCCCCGACTCCCGAGGCGCCAACCATCGCCAAACTCGTTCAGAGGTCCGCTCTGCACACGGCCCTTGCCAAGAATGAGCCCTGGCGAATTATCACCAACATCGACATCGGATCATCTGCCGACAGGCAAGAAACGCCTTGATAAAAAGTTAAAGACAGGCTGCAATAAATTGTAAAAAGCATCAAGTTAAGCCATGTTTTCCCCTCTCCCCCTTTTTACTAGGGTTCCCTGATACATTGGGTTAATCTTGACATAATCGTACATCAAATTCTGATTGACTTCTCCATAAAAGATAGACGGAGAATTCCGAGGGTGGACTACCTAATTTATGTATGTTATGTCGGTAAAGGCGCCGGGCGCGATATAAAGATTCTAACTTCTAGGAAGCACTTGAACATTACATAGGCTGCCAGTGATGCTTCCTGCTTCGGAACTAATAATGCAGAACTATATGTCCTAGGTTGATAGATAGATCTGCAACGGTAAATAAGAAACGTTGTTGGTGATAAAATCTTAATGTCGATGGCACCAGTCAGGCGAGGTTAACCCAAACCCAAAGCTAGCGACCTGTAGGCAATCGCGATGATCGACCCTTGCCGACCTTTGATTGGCTTTTATTTCTCATACGCGTTTAGGTCCGCGTATATCGTAAAGCTCCGTGAACTCCACTTTATTGCGTTTCCGACTAAGAGGGAGATCGAGCCTCTTTCCTCGTTCAATTCTCTGTCTGGCAACAAACCACGCTCTTTAAACCTCGTTTAGCAGAAACACTAACCTTTACTCTTCGCACCCCTCGACCCTTGCCAAGCATGGGCTTTGACAAATCACCAACAGAGACATCGGATCATCTGACAATCCGCAAGAAACGACTACATAAGAAGTCAAAGACAGGTTGCAATGATTGCAGGAAGCGGCGGGTTAAGGCATGTTTCCCTAAACTCCTTTTACTGGGATTCCCTGATACGGTGAGACCAACCTTCTGATTTCTCCTCGTAGTGTGATGAGAAAATACCAGCTTGCACAGCTTGTGTTCGACGTGGCGATGTATGCGTTTATCCGTCCACGGGAAGCAGCCATTCCACGCCCGCTTCGGCTCAGCAGACCGATGAGGCAGCACTCGCTGCTTCGCTGTCGGTACCAAGGATCGTCGAGGGCCATGAACAATCAGCATCATCAGCGACAACCTTTACGCCTGATGATCTTGCCTTGCTACACTACTGGACCTATTCGGCAAGCTTGGATATTGTCAAGTCCCCTACCGGAGACCGTTATTG
Source organism: Fusarium odoratissimum NRRL 54006 (assembly GCF_000260195.1). Classification (NCBI taxonomy): domain Eukaryota; kingdom Fungi; phylum Ascomycota; class Sordariomycetes; order Hypocreales; family Nectriaceae; genus Fusarium; species Fusarium odoratissimum. The sequence continues at coordinate 201,587 of NW_022158717.1, read as the reverse complement.
GCAAAAGACGTTTCCAAAGATTGGATTCCAACACGCCTTCGTCATGCACGGAATCCTAAGCCTGGCAGCCCTGCATCTCGCGTATAGACACCCTGCTGACAAACCGCGGCTTGTCTGCATCGCCGCATATCATCATAACATAGCACTACGGGGATTCCAGCAGGGCATAAATCAAATGAACGATGACAACAGCGACGCGTTATTTGTTTTCTCGTCATTGAATATCGTGTATGTATTGGCTTTCTTTGGGCCTCTCAGCGATAACTCTTCTGCGGACCGCAAGTCCCGCATCCTCGGAGATGGATGGATACCAGCGATACGGAGCGTCGATGCAGTACTGCATCCTGCATACGAGAGGGTCTGCCGAGGACCTTTGGATGACTTGACACGGATCGGCAATTGGAATAAGCTTGATCCGGACAAGCAATCAGTTGTTCATGACGACCATTTCCGCAGCGTACAGCTAGTCTGGGAGGGCAGTAAAGATGCACGTATCTACGACGAGGCACTCTACCTGCTCCGGAAATCCAATGCCTACATGAAGCAATTTGAGACTATGACCAGTGAGGCTAGAGCTGAATGGGGATATAACCAGGATTGGTCTGCACCATACATCTGGTTGCACGCGACTTCCAACGAGTATCTTGAGATGCTACAACAGCGACAGGCCCCTGCCCTACTCATTTTTGCTTACTTCGGTGCCTTGACCTATGCTTTGGACGGTTTCTGGTTTATGGAAGGTTGGGGGCGAAGCATAGTAGCTATTGCCGATGAACTACTAGGAGAATACTATGACCGATGGATGAAGTGGCCTAAAGACATTATAAGTATAAAAGATTGTATAATATAAATAAAATAAAAGATTATATCTTATATTTTATTACGTTTACTTAATATAATAATACCTATAATACACTAAATTAAGCATAAAAGGAGGTTTTGATTAAACTTTATATTTTTTAAGTTATTAATTAAAGCAAGCCCCTTTTATAAATAGCCTGCCTCAACTTGAGATAGGGGAGATAGTGCTCAGAGAATAACAGTCTGTCTTATATAGCCCGCGATTTTCCCGACACTTTGCTAAAGAGCCGGGCTGCAAGGAGGCCATAGCGGCAGAAATGACGTTAAGCAGCTCCTAGTATATCATTGTTCTATTCCCGAATAATTTTGCTCAGTGTTTAACCTATACATATAGCTTTTGCACCAGGCGCAGAAGATTTCTTAAGATCCCTAAACTCAGATCTGAGACAAGCCCAAAACCTGGTGCCTATTTAACCTTATCCTCGAAATACTGTTCTAACAGGCTATTATCTGACTTAGATTTATACAAGGGTATTCCAGAACTACTTATCTCTATATAGCACTTATAATAGTTAAAGTACTAGCTAATTCCTTTACTTAGGCTAAATCATAACAACTCACCTACATACTCTTTATATTTTAATAAAGCATATATCCTTATTAAGATCTACCAGTCTAACCCTTTCAGGCCACTAGGCATAATATATCATATTATATTATATTACACGGTTTCCGATATTACTTACACTGTACCATATAAGGATGACATACATGCCACACGATATCAAATATTATTATGTCTTATTTACACTCAGACTATTTACTTCACTGATTGCCTCTTGCCGTGTTTGGCGATTGAGATTTAGATAATCTATAGCAGTCCAGCCATGGTTTGTGACTCTCTGTTTAAATAAGATGGCCTTGGCAATAGCTTCTCAATATATTCTCAACTCATATATTCCAAATCAATCTGTCGACATATTGACCAACTTTTCACCTAGCTTAAGGCTCTTGGTTTTGCTGAAGAATAGCATGCAAGCACGATACAAGACTGTTGACCCCTGACCCCCCGCCATATATCCACCGGCTAGGGCAACACCGTTTCCCTTGCTTGACCACCGCTGCCACTTTTTTTTGGTTTTATTCTCCTTCCCCCTTTCCCTTGCCTAGAATCTGCCCCGCTACAGTACTCCTCGCGTTGGTAATTAAAGACATGTTCATTGTTCTCGACCGCAAATTCCGGTTCTGATTCACTTTGCTTGCCGTTATCTCGTATCTCTCTCTCCCACTCTGCAACGGCTGTCTCCGGGAATGAGTACCGACTGAAGGAGTGACAACGTCATACCACAGGGGTAGCGATTAAACATGAGAAAAAGTCGGTAAATTCATTCAACCTGAAATGTGCGGTATTTGCTCTTCTGCAACTTATTTCGCAACACCCACGTAGGCGAAGCAATGTTTAAAAGTCTCTGTCTCCATAGCGAACAGGCCTCCGTGGTCAAGAAGGGAAGCTGGGTGCCACAAGTTGGGCTCGAGGCGCTCAAGAAGCCCTGGGTAGCTGTTCAATCCGATCGGCTCGCTAACACCCCATGGGTTGCGGAGAACAAAGTATTGCTTGTCACCAAGGATAGTGTAGCCGAGGATAGAATAGGCATGGTTAGCAACGACGTTACTGCCTCTGTACATATTGCCAGTGGCGTAGGTCCAGGCAGTCATAGGGTTAATGGTCTTGAAGTTGACGCAATTGGAGCGGACCAACCCCAACATGTCGTTGGCTGAATGGTTATCGGTCCTGTAGTAGTGGGGTTCCCGGTCATTGATCTGTGCCATGGCCTTCACAGGGTCGCCGCAATGTGTCTGGGTGATGTCGGGCTGCTCCGATGAGCTACCGGTGATCCATTTGGTAAACGCCTTCTCATACAAGGATGGCCATATGTCAGCTCCGTCGCTGGAGCGACAGTACATGGGCTCGTTGTTGGAGTTGTTGATGGGGATTTGATAATTAACCTCCACCGTCTCAGTCTTGCCGTTATTGTTGCCGCCCTTGTCATGGAACTTGACGGCGAGGCGTTTCTTCTCATCCTTGTCGTGGTGGACTCGAGTAGCGCGGTTGATGATAACAGGGTCGGACCAGAAGACCGAAAACAAGGCGGCAATCAGCCAGCTGTTACTGGCACAACCCTGCGTGGGATCATCAAAGTAGCGCATGATTTGTCTTTTCTCTCCAATCTCAAACATGGTAAGATCGCCAATGAGACGCTTGTTGACGCTCTGGAAGAAATAGTCGTACATATCGCGCCACGAGCTATTGGGTGGTGTCCAGTGACCCTTTTGCATTCTGAATGGACTGACTAGCTCGTTGATGGACATTGTCACCTCACAGTTGGAAACCGTCTTTCCCAGGGAGTGAGCGTGGACCACCAGGTGCAGCTTGCCATTCTGCATGCGAGCCACTTCAACCTTCGTCTTACCCAGATCCTTCAGCCCGATCTTCTCAAGGTCGTCCAGCTGCTCAACCCCTGATAGATCAGGAGTCATGAGGTCTCGCTCCTTCAGGATTCTCATGTCTTTCTCAGACAACCTCTCTGCCTTCCTCTCCTTCTCATTGAGCTTTAGCCCAGTGAAAAGCACTGAGCCATGCTTCATATCGAACAGCTCGTGGTAATCCGTCTGCAGGACGTTGGATATGATTCTTGCTGAGTTTATCGAAAGCTTGTCAATATTCCGGCCGAGGAGGGCTTCCACGAGTGAGTACGGATTGGCAGCACCGACATTGACATCCTTGGGAGGCGAATCGGGACGCATGTTCTCCTCCCTGGAGAGTCTAGTCTCAAATTTCATATCAAGATCATCGTAGCCCGACTGGAGGCTGTCGGAGCCAACAGAAGCAGGCCTGTTAACCTTCTGGCCAATAAGGGCTTCGACTAAGGCATACCGGTCGATAGAAATGACATTGGAGCCCTGGGATGTAGAATCAGGGACAAGAAACTGGATGTCACCCATGTTGCTTGACGATAAAAAGAGTAATATAAGATGATTGGAGTCTTGAGGAAAATAGCAAGTAGCCAGGCGAAGAACACGTTACTGTGTGTCGTGAACAAGACTCCAACAAGTGCCATTGCAAAGGGTTTTATACCTTTCATCCACACACTACTTGCAATGCTACTTTGTTTTCGGCGGTTCTCGCGCTTCTGGGGATGATTCACGACTGCGTCAACATCAAACCTAAACCTGCACACTTTTACCACTGTCGTCAAGTTCCGTAACGCTCTCGTATCATCGACTGCAGATGCCCTTTGCAGCAAAACCTTATGTCGTGGCATACATTTCCGTCCAGACAGTAAACGTTGCCTATGCTAAAGTCAGGGCTTAAGTGTGTTACCTTGAGAACAATGTCATCATTACGACGTGTGTTTACACAAGATCAAGCCATTCTGTCAATGTTGACGCAGAGTTGTTGCTAGATGAAGGCTTCATAGTCTAAAAAGAATTCGTAGCATATCTGGCGGGTAGCAGCGGATATTTGCTCCCAACAAATTCGGATCTGCATTTGCGAAGCTTATTGCAGGGTATCATTAGAAAACTATAATTTCAGACAGAAGCTGAATTAAGTGGCGCAGTTTCAAAGTACGCATTGGTCCTGACCCAATTAGGCCCTGGAGCGACAGATGTCTGACGTGCTTTTACCCTTCAGAACCTAAGGGGACGTTAAGAAGTTGGTCATTCAAGAAATGATAAAGGGTACTTTGTATAAATTGGCTTCTTTGCGTAAAGCCCAGGCGAGATAGCTAAGGCAAAGTATGAGATCCCTCACTAGATTATTGGAATGTGGGTTGTGGTAGGGCCGTTATTATTGGAGGCAATGGAAATACCATGTGCCAATGATAGGGTTTTTTCTCTCGCGGCCCGAGCGAGCGCCATGGCGCTTTTGGCTTTGCATTGAGGCGTGACAAATACGTCCGTAAGGAGTGACGCAGAACAGCATCAGTGCTGTTACAAGGATTGTTTACTCCGCATTCAATGCCTTTCAGGGCACGATAAAAGTCGGCTAGTTGCATCAAGTGGATACTGAACTCCCCAGAAAACACATTCAAACCATGCAATGGCTAGATGGACAGATAGGGCTCGTTGGCCTGGAGCAACTTCTTCCTAATAGAGCCCTATCCTCCTTCATACAGATAGAATTTCCAGGGACGTCAAATGGCAATTTCACGGGCATAAGGGAGGACGCTGATCCCCAGAAAGCTCATCAAGGACTAAGCCATATTTAGCCATACCATCATGGTGTCGTAATGAGACATTCATTGAGAGCGACATGTTGACAAGTGGATTTGATCCCTGCTTTCTCGCTACTGCAGTAATTGTAGTTTACCATGTCCTGGAACTGAAGTCTATCCCTTCAATTGTGGAAAGCCTCTGGGAGGGTCACTATGGGGTGACTTCCCACCTAACGTATCTTGCAATGGAAGTCCTCACGGCCTCACAAGTTACGGATTAAAGACTTTACGTTACTTTATTCTCTCGCTAATTGCCACACCGATATAGTTACTCACGTATAATTGAAGTACGTGGGGCAATATCGAGCGCTATACCTAATAAAGGCTCGCCACAATGAGAGGGATAAGGCATCATTTGTTGGTTACATGATTCCTCCGTATACTTCCGTCGGTATCTCCTTCAAACCCTTACAAGGGTATCGTCCTTGGTTTTGTGTTTTACCCCTTGCCCTATGACTGTCCTGCGAGGCTCGTGCGGTTTGCAGCAAGCCAGCATGGGGTCAGTTTCTCCAATTGTTCAGTATCCTAGCTTCAACGGCAGAGGAAAACTCTAGCTGTCAGTGGCGCACGAGGGTCTGTTTTGTGAGTAGTCAGAGGCCATTGGATTAATGACTGGAACCATGATATCTGTCTCCTCGTCATCTTGCTTCAGCTCAAAAGCGTCCTGCTGCGGGCGAACGTCACCGTCGCTTTGAGCGCATTTATGTTAGTATCCAATTTTATATCCTCTGGAAGTTTCACAAAGCCGAGCCTTGCGGTTTGTGGCTACGTAAATACCTGGAGGGTGGAAACTGCTTAAATATTAGAGGTTTTATGGGAAAAGAACCTCTTCATCATGTAGTGGTGACGGACTACAACAGAGATTATAAGGTGAGTGCGTTAGTAGAAGCGGGAGCAGATGTAGCCATAAAAGATTTCATGGGGCGTCCACTCGTCGATCTTGCAAGAGACACGAATGAACACATATTCATATTTCTGTTAAAGACTTGGCAAAGATCGGTTGTGGCAGAGCAGTAGAATCAGGATAGGAAATAGAGTTAATTGTCCTCGTAAATCCCAAGAGGAGGAAATTAGAGAGAAAGAATACATAAGCTGGCCCAGCCGTCTTGGCACTGGTTTGCCAGTATCTATATGCTGGTAAAGGGAGCGCGCTTAAGTAGGTGCTCGAGCACTTGTTCAGTGCTAGCACGGCAGTCTTAGCATGAATAACGAATCGAGTCTGGTATCAAGGTGTTGTTTCCCAAGGCAAGATAGAACGAACAAGCCAAAAGACGGCCAGTTCGGGAAAGAAAAACTACATCCAGAGGAGAAACATAGTATCCAGGTCAAGCCGCAAAAACATATCATGGATAACTATCAAAGCTGATCTTCTCTGTGCTGGGCTTTTCCATCGTGCTTCTGGGGCGGGTGCTGATTCAGCTAAAGGCCTTTCCGCCCAGGCCCTTGATCCTGCTACTATCTAGGGCGCGGCAGGTGCGTCGATCATCATCTTAATCGAATCAACCTTGATCTTATAGAAGAGCTTTGAAAAAAGGTACTGGTCACCAGTATTGTTGAGAAGAGGTAAGGTGCGGTAGCCTTGCTTGAGGTTGCTAAGCTTAGCAGTGTAGGTGGCCACTGCCGGTCTGTTATTGTAGTTCTTGCTATCGTTAGAGAGCTTGATAGACCATCGGATAAAGACCAGACCGGGTTCATCGCCTTGTTGGCGGGGAGGCTGGCCGGTCATATAAGCCGTTGTGCCGAGATGACATCGATGGTTAATGAAACAACACTGCGCTCCTTCTTGCCCCCAGGAAGTTCGGGTTCGTATGGGAGCACTTGGATGACCCGTAGCACCGCAGGTTTAAGCACGTAGCCCGAGAAGTCCTGGCCACCGTCAAGCGTGGCGCAGTTAATCTGCATACCTAAGTCGAAGGTCTGCCGTTGAGCGCAACCATCTGGATTCCGCGGCGCCAGTACAGAAGCTTGATCGCTGCAAGAAGTTCCCTTTGTTACTCCTTCTTCCTCTGTTCCTCGCTTTATTCCTTAGCTTTAGTATACTTGCTGTAGCTGACTAGCTAGGGTGTTGGCAATAGCTTCAATTTTGAACAACCGCTAGCCACTGGCGTAATGGACTGCCTCAATAATTCATCCACTACACCCATTCCACTCTCCGATAGCTTCAAATGGATCCACTACACTGGCGGGTGCCGTAGTTTAAGGTCCATCCACTCTACTGGGACGGCCAGTGGAGTGGATAGATGGATTGATTTGCAACCCTGACAGGGGCGTAGACCAGCCACCGTACCACCTCCATACTGCCTCCGTCCGAAGAGACGTCGCTCAGCGGCACTCCGAGATGCCTGCACATCGGATATGAATTGTCGCGACCTCTTCTTCATATACAGGTGACCAACATGTCCTCAAAGGATTAGAATGACAGGTCGTCCGCTTAGCACTACGCAGCAGTTGCTGCTTTCTTGGCTTCCCCACCTGGTTCTTAGATATGCTGCGCGATAACCCTTTGCGCCCCCTTTAAGATATAACCGACGTTCTCCTACTCTTCCCTTCCTCGCTATCAAGCTTTTGGAGTGATCAATGGCCCCAACAGCTGTATTTTAGTAAACCAATAATATAAGGGCAGACAGCAATGGTCCTCTATGAGGACAGAAAGGGGGACCCTGACTTTAAACTCCCATACTTGGGAAAGATATAGTCACAATAGCCAGCACTGATGTTTCAGGGAACGAAATATTTCTAAGTTTTACCAATTTTAACATCGTTTAACTGCGACATTGAATCAACTGGCCCCTGCTGATTAGACTATCCTCAATATCGTCCTCAGCTGCAGTCTGGAATATAAATCCTTCGAATGGTTGTTTCCAATGCATCCAAAGAATCTAGGCGAAGGTAGACGCCGTAAATTGTCCAAGTAAACTCGCAGCTGACTCGATATCTGGTTCTTCTCGGATGTAGCTAAACGGCGAAACGGGATCTAGACGACATCAAGCCCCTCACCCAAAATATTTTCCATAATGAAGTACTTGGGGTGGCGTATCTATCATTATCAATCATTATAAGAGCAATAAAATAAAATGGCTGCTGGTTAAGCAAGACCATAATGATACTGATCATTGAGGGGGAAGGAATGAAATGATAATGATTGAAATGATTCGATAAACGGAGTATCCCGGGGGACCTCAGATACCCTATACTATACAGCATGAACTGCTTCTTCCGCCACTAGTCCCTTTAGTAGTCCGTCCTAATCATCCAACAAGCCTATCTTTAACTAGGATCTCACTATTTTGCGTTATTGCAATCGGTTTCCGGCTGCAGACGACGGCGTTTCGCCGATACTGTGTGAGCACCTTCTCGCATTTGCTTTGGAGGCACAGAGAGGATGTCTGTGACAATCAGCTTAAGGCGTTGGTATTCATACCTCTTATTGAACTGGTATAAGAACGACTCACAGACCTTCTCCAGGGGATTGGTGAGGCGTAGGCAGGGTAATATCTGCCACTTCAATCGAAACGACCCTAAATCGGTTATTTAGATATCGCAGCAACAGTGGAGTGACGAAATTGAGGCTTGGCAGAAACGAGTAGATAGCCGTAGTCCTGGTCTCGGAGTACTAATACCTTAGTAGGGTTTGTTTTTCCGGAATCCTAGGTACTTATATCTAGCAGGGATGTACCCGCCTATTCATTTCATTTTCGTCCTTCTAATGCAATGATCGTTATGTCAGGCAGGGCATCAGTAAATTGATTGCAGTGATTATTATCGATCATTTGCCATTAAGCCAATCAGTATTAATAAATGATGCGCTAGCCTAGATGTACTTGATACTTGGTCCCTCAGCATTCGCTTCAAGACTAGAGTGCGAACACCTCTGGTAAGGAAGCTGTGCCTGTTTCCCCGGAAAAAGCGCACATTCTCGCTGTCTATAAGGTTGACGTCTAGTCCGTACTTAATAAGCAGTAGTTGATAAAACGAACGATGCGCTGACCCCTATGCTCTTGAAGAACCTCTCCATTGGAAGGGGCATACTCATACCTATCTCACCCCATAATCAACGCCACGACGGAGAATGTAAAGAAGAACTGCAGTATGAAAATGAGGAATGGGATGTAATTAAAAGGTAATAAACGTTTCTATAATATAGAGTAATTACTCCTTGCTGCTGCTGTATCTCCTTCTACACGATTCCGTTGCCAGTGTGGTTGCTTAGAACACAATCTTTGGCATTTTTCTCGGGATAAATATGATCCTGCCCATAGGTTAGACTGGGAAGGCGTAAGGGGAGATGGTCGTACTCCTCATGCCAAAAGCGCAAGCTAGAGACGAGAGCTGAACGAGGCGCGGATCTCATCCTCTCGTCCCCCCAGGGCGCCTAGAGTCAGCCCTCACCACGGCCACTGAAGGCTCTGGACACGATTTCCTCGGAGGATCCTTTTTTAAGGTGCCCGGCCTGGTCTTTCTTATTATCCCGGTAATTCTTGAGGGCGGAGTGTATAGTCTGGAAGAGCTGAGACATCTGACGGGTCTGCTCATCTATCCGTTGACGATGTTGAGAATTCAGTTTCTGGAGCATCTCGATTTTGTTTTCTTTCTCAACCATGGAGCGCCGCAGTGCATCATTCTCCCTGTGCAGCTTGAGAATCTCTTGTTTGAGGGACGTAAGGATGCCACCTCCTGGCTGGGCCTGCTGACTGATATGGCCGAGTGGGTGCCTTTGAGAGGGCGGTTGGAATGGGGCGACTACTGTCCGGCGAGAAACATGGTCCTGAGGGGACTGAGGAGGTAAGGATGGTAGCTGCTTCTCGTACATGGCAAGGAAGAATGTTGTATAGGTAACTAAGTTCGTTTGAGTTTGGAAGGCCACACTTTATACGAAGACGTAATCAAGTGGCGGCTACGACGCTGATATCTACATTGTCAAGCACCAAAACTATCGGCACCATTGCTACAACTCCATTGACGACCCTTCATTTCTAACTCCTGCTGCTGAGCTGCCCCTTTTAACTTTGCTTTTGTCTGATGGTTGATAGCCCTCAGATAAAACACTAGCTGAACGCTAGTGCGGGCTAGCCGCATCAGGCCTCTCTAGTTTTTAGTTGCACGCGGCCCGGTAAGATTCGTTATCTGCGAACGATTCTGTCGCAGGTACTGATGGGCCATGAGAATGAAATGAGCGCTCAATTTTCTATCTAAAGTAGTGACGAGAGTCGGGCTTTTATACCTGTGTTCAGCCTGCCGATCTCATAGGCAGCAGGCTGTTGCCTGATGCTAGTTGTGGTGTAGCATTCACGCTGACCGTGAAGCTATTCACGATGGTTGTGATCCTTGCTCCTGACAGATTCCTCCTTGTGACGCCAGCCGCTTGTCTGCTGCTCCTCGTCCAGCCTTCAGCTCTCACCGCCCTCATCCAGCGGCCTTTTTTGCTTGCCACTGTATTATCAGCTGCTGCAGCAGCAGCAGTAGTATTAGTAATATTCACAATACATGGGCCTTCGACTGCAGGTATACTATCCAAGGTTCTGAATACAGGGGGAAACTGTGCGCGTAACCCTGGATGAAAAACCTGTACTCCAACGCCTTCCCGCTGCTCGCGATACCTTCAGATACCCAGCTTAGCCTCTCCACCAAGCGCCGATTGCCGTGGGTAGACCGTATGAGTCGCCATTTAGCTCTCTTTCCTTCTCCTCAATTTCGCATTTACCAACTAGCAGCACCGCCAGCCAGTACGTATGCTGCATGATCGACACGATCATGATGCTTGGGGTGTCAACTTTTACCGCAGTGACCCCATCACACTTGGTTCTGGTCAACCAATCATGCTTTGGGACTGACAGAGGCCCTTGGGTAGGGGCCAGTGTGATTTTACCTCGCGTGGGCCGACGACATGAGCTAAACTTTTGTGCTAATTTAAATACGTACGCCGAGTACACACTGTGGAGGGAACTTAGTCATGCCGTGAGGTTCTAGGTTTGTAATCTGCGCGCGATCATTAGTTTCGTATGTCCTCCTATCCTTCACCATGACCATGTAAAACGATAAACATGGTCCAAAATCAAGCCACTGGTGGTATCACGAAGGCAACGAGTAGAGAGAACAATCAGAAGGTGATGATTGGATTGACCACATGTCTGATGTAAGCTCTTGCTTCCTGTCACTAATCCAAGAGCGGACGTAGCGAATGAGGAGCTCGTGGTCCTCAATACATCCAGAACCCATTGGGGCGCGCTACCTCATGTTTAGTTTTTGTAGGGCCCACACGACATCTGTCATGCACCTGGTCTCATTGGTCCGGAATCGTTACTCTGTCCCTCTGACGATGGTTGGGCAACACCTTCGTTGCAAAATCAACCCATTGTAGTATCAGAGCCTCGCTGTCTCTTGGTCTTGATCAAAGCAGAAGGCGTTCTAAGTCGGTTCAAGCTGCTGCCGGCTTGCGATATTGGCGGTTGCCAGTTATAAAAGGTTATCAATGAACTTGGTTAAGACTCTTATTAGGATGATCAGACCTGCTGTATTTGTGGATATAATGCTATGGCCGGGGCTGCTGCTTAGGTAGGCCGCGATATATCCCTTTGGCGTTTTGGATGAGCATATTGGGGAGACGGAATCTGGGGGTAATAAGCCTGCGACCCAGCCATTTGTGGGCGCACGCCTCCGCTACCGATGCAGACGAAGATCAGAGGAATCATAGCAGGCAGGATACCGCCTTATAGAGATATAGACGGCATGCCTATCTAAACCCTCCTCTGCTCGAAGCGCAGACTCTCCTGCTTAATCCTCTCCTCTTCTAGTCTTCTCTTATCCTCCTTGACCTTGGCTTACAGCCAATTCCTTATATATTGCTAAGGCGTGCTAGAGAGCTGTGGCCAGGAATCTCTCTGCTGATGACTCTGAGTTAATGGAGGTGGCGGCAGACGTAGAGGAGGCGCATGATGCACAGGCGGAGAAATGGCAGTTGGAGGCTGCTGGAGAGGTAGAGTCATAGTTGCCGGAAGAGGCAGGCCACATTGAGGAGCCGGCATGGATGGGTTGGCGGGCTGTGGCCTAGATGAATGGCCGGCAACGGCTTATTGGTAAACTCTTTGATCAGGAAACCCCCTCATAACCCTTATTTTGGTATCTAGTTGACCTTAAATCATCGGATATGGAGTATATTGAAAAGAAGCAACAGTCTAGGGGAGTAAATCAGTTCAGAGCGCGGGGCTACGGGATGCAGCTCCTATATCGGGCGCTCCTGGTATTATTGGTTCGGATGGAAATGAGATAGTGATATTGAGGAATATCTGCTAGCGGTGTCACGGGGATGTAACACGCTTTTTGCTCTCCGCAAGCAGCCAAACAAACGAAACGAGCTATCAAGTCATATTACAATCCCACATTCCATGACTTTTATACTATTTAATTGACGCTCTGGCCTTGCGGCCTCTGCTTCGACTTCTCTGCCTTCTGCTATAACCCCCCGGCCTCTTCTCCTTCTTTCCCGCTCCCCGCCCTTCTCTCTTAGGATGCTCCACTTATACTCTGGGAAGTTACATCTAACAGAAGACGGTGGTATTAGTGTTATAAGAATACAATGATCAATCAGAATTAACCAGTTCCGGCCCGCACCTAATATAAATATAACGGTAGAGGCAAAAGTAAAATAGATATAAGAAGGGTTAGGTCGAGAGTGTGTGAAGGAGTGCTGTGCTTGTATGTGCTATTATTGGGGGTTTTATTTGGTGGCTCGTCAAAAGTCCGTGCAAAAAGTCGAGGCTGCGGCTTATTTACTCTCCTGAACGGTCACCGAGATTCAGTGAGCTCATATCCGACGACATTGAGGTAATTGCAAGCTGAAGTTAGCTTCTCACACCTGTAGGGGGGTTCCACGGGCCTGGGACGCTTGGAGGCAGTGGTGCTCCGAAGTTGGAGTTTGGGTTGCAGGCGATTTTGGGCGAACGGTCAGGACTCCAGGGCTTTGAGCTAAGGGTAGGGTCCCCGGCTTCATTGATGCTCTCCGGGATGCTACTGGAGTAACCCGACGATGACGTCCTCGAAAGGGTGCGTTCAAGCTTGCCAACTACTCCATCCTTGAATGAAATCTTGCAGCACTCGGCCACAACACTGCTACCGGAATTGACCCGATTTATCTCGGGGCAGAAGTCAAGGATCAGCAATGATAGAGTTGACGAGTGCTGCGTGGCCCTCGCGCTACGATGGTGCGTGGCCTCAGAGTAGCGGGAGCTCAGTTCGGACCCAGCGGTTGTCCTCTTGGATCCACCGAAGCCAAGGATCTGCAATGCGCTGCCACCGGACCAGTATTGGTTCCAGCCAGAGCTCCTCCGCATGTCGTCCTGGGCTTCCATGGGCCCTGCACGGGGTCGGTGCTCTGCGACGGTTACGTCGAAACCAACGCTCCTGATGTCGTAGCCCTGCAGTGCAGGATACGGCATCTCCTGCAGAATCGGACGGCTAATGGTGGCCTTGATCTGCTTATGCAAAGAGCTGCCGGAGCTTCGAGTCGTATCGTTGGTAGGCTTCCGGGTTACATTGGTCTTTTGCTTCCCGGTGCGATCTATCAAAGTAGCCATGGATGAGTAAGATTCCTGAGACAGCGTGGCGTTATGGCCACGGGTTTGACTGCGCGAGAGCAGCTGGCGTGAGCCGTTGCCAAAGTGCCTGGTGCTGCTAGCCTCCATGCCGTTTCTCTTGGCATTGCGTCGTCGCGCCAGGAGCAACAGCAGCAGACTAAGCAAGGCCAAGAATCCGAGGATCGATCCGAGTGTGATACCCAGGATGATGTTGGAGCTGAAACCGGAATCATCGTCACTGTTGCCAGCGGCCGCACCTGCCGTGGCCGAGAGGTTGGCCTCAGACATTGTCAGAGAAGCGGTTGAGCTACCTGTTGACAAGATAGTCGAGGTCGCAGAGGTCGATGAGATCTCCGAGTTTGAAGTTAACGGTCTCGTCTGGGTATAAGTTGACTTGGTCGACTTGGCCGAGCTAGCTGTTTTGGCAGTTGAGAAAGTCGAAGAGGTCAACGTGCTGTCGGACAATACCTTTTGATTCTCAGCATCGAATACCTGGTTGTCATCGACCCATGAGTTCTCGGTAGCATCGAAGATAACAAGAGGGTCTTCAGAATTCCCACCAGAGAAGATCACTTTGCCGTCTGCGCCTTGGGCAATGGCAAAATTCTGCCGCGTAGCGGTTGGTGCAAGCGTCGAGTTGTACTCTGGCCAATCATCCAGGGACAACTCGCGCTTATCATTTCCGACGGCGGCTGAGTTGGAAAGGGGCGCGCCATAAGCGTCCCGGAGAACGAATCGGCAGACCTGGTTGGGGGATTGTGAGAGATCAAAAGTGTAGAGGCTCTTGAAACCATCATCCCTTGGCATCACAATCACTTGAACGGAACTCGAGTCCTTCGGTAAGGGTTCTGTCAAGGTGGCTCCCGATTCCCTCCAGCCTGTAGTTGGGTTGAACAAGGCAATGGTGATATTTCTAGTGTTGTCGCCGACCAAGCCAGCATCGACATCAGACCAGTTGAGAAGAATAGGCTTGACGCCGGGGCTAGAACCAGGGCCATAGGAGTTAACACTATAGGGCTCGGATGCCTGGATGGTGAAGGTTTCACCCGAAGAGGCCGCGACTCCGTCACGGCTACCGGCGTAGATAAGGATGGCATCGCTGGCCTTGATGTACGTCGAGCCATGCCACAGGCGATCCTTCGTGATCAACTCGGAGGGGGTGATGGTAGTCCACTTGCCGGTCGAGTAGGTGTACCTTTGCAGCCCAGTGTAGCCATCCGAGCCGCTGGTTCCACCAACGACAAAGAGGCCAGCTTGAGCAGTATCATCAGGGGTCGCCCCAACACAAACGGCCCCCGAAACCTTCTCTCCCATCTCCAGCTTCTTCCATTTTGCACCTTCCTCTAAAGGCAGGGACAAGAAGGCCTCGGGCGTGAAGGAGTAAAGGATGTTCTCGTAGATGACGGAGCACGAGTCGTCCAGCGACGTCGGCGGCTTGGGCAAACTCATCGCAACAGAAGTTCCCAGAGAAATCAAGAAAGATCTCAAAAACTACATCAGTAGACTGATGAGGGCATGGCGATGATGGCTAGCAGTCAGGGGGGAGTTCGCGTTACGGATGATATTGCGTCGTACGACCATGGTCCAGTAGTGCTAATGTCGTCAGGATCGAAGATCGAGAATGGCAAGGGGGTACCATGGGGTGTTAAATGAAGGAGAAGCGAGATCAAAGAGGACGCTTTCTGAGCAGATGCAAACAAGGGGTAGGCAACACAGCGGCAAGCAAAAGATTCAGCTAGCTAAGTGCGGTAAGAACTAGACGGCTGACCGACAGGCAGCTGGCAGATAGCTGGCATTAAAGGAGGGATGTTCGCAGGAGGCATTGAACTACTTACATATAGCTATACCGACGTAGGCTTCCTTGCACGTGAACTCGCGTCCTCCTCCTTTCGAATATTTGGGATCATTAGGAAGGGAAGCCATCCATGTAAGTTGGCCACCCCAACCAGAGATCAACTTGAATCGACCGAATGACAGGACCTGCACCTGGTTGCTCTCGGCGAAGGAGGATCTGCGAGGAGCCAATTACTAAATCATTCCTCGGAATGCCTGCCCTTGGTGACCCACTAAGCCCAACCCAACCCCAAAAAGGGTAAAAAGCAAATAAAGAAAAAAGGAGGCGGCGGTCTCACCATCTGGAGCAGTGGGACCGTGGGGGGATCGGCATCAAGGGCACAGGGGATAGACGCTTGGGTCCTCAGCACATCCAAGTTCCAGACAAGAGTTGGCCCAAGCGCTCAGGTGACAGGGCGCTAGCGGAGCCGTTTCTTGACTCATTTAGCCAACGCCACCAACCTGGATAACGAGACTGTGTGTGTCTAGACATCAGCTACTGCAGGTCGTTGCAAAACTAATTCCGACAGGTTCATGGTTGGAGATGAGTGTCATCGTTCATATTGCGTGGAATGAACCCAGTGTGGAAGGTCATTCCTCCCCCAAACCCATGCCCCATGGTCCATCAGAACACGAATTAGTTGTATGTTCGCCTTGCTAGGCCTCTCTCTCTCTAATGCGAAACTATGGAATTGTCCGGTCGGTTTCTGTTGCAGAGAGCGCTCGTCAAGCCAATGAAGAGGTGTAGTCCAACATGACGGAACGCGCACACGGCGATAACAAAAACCATCTGGACGCCTATGTCATAGACTCATGGGAAACATGGAGCATGGGTTGCAGGTCTTTATCTAGAACAACATACTAAGCTGCCAGAACCCTTGACCCGAAGGGCTCCTTATCCGCTTGAGATACAACACATCAGCTCATATTCCATTAAAGCTTGAATTCTCGGCCGCTCCAATTCTCCATCGTGGTAATAATGGGTGGTTTCAGGTGCTACAGCTATCCCGCCGATATATGCCTCTGCGGGAAGCGATATTAAAGGATGAGCCGTCTTGTGAATCAAGAGTCACGCTGGCTTAGATTCATCATAAAAGGGGAAACTGCCTAGAGGGAGCTATGCCAAATCAAGGCGGGGAGTGGCATAGCCGATTTGAACAGAGAAGGGGACGAGACTCCCCTGCTAAACCTTTGATGGCTATCCTCGCAAGGTAATTCTTTCCAGAAGGTTCCCTTGCTAGGGCCTTAAGAGTGGTCTGATTTTACCACTTAGTGTCTAGATTGAGTCCTGGTTTATCCTCTTAATCCCGCAAACCAACGGTAGAACCCCACTAAACTAATGGCAAACTCACTTGGGGACCCAACCATCACTTGTCAATGACCGCTCTGTCTGTTGCTTCCAGTGCATTGATGTCGCCACCATGCTATCATTAAAGCCCCCTCAGGCACCGGTCCTGCAGATACCCAGGGCCAGTAGGCTTGGCTCCGAGGTGCCGCGCCCTTAACGGAACAGACAGAACATACCGGGCGTTCCTTGTCATCAAACTCATCATCTCAGCAACACTCACAAAGTTGTTGGTCGCCCTCAAGGTCTAGCCAGTACGCGGCGACGCATTGGCAGCTCACCATAGGCTCCATTGTCAGTCCTGTTCCTTGCCTGGGGTGGACCTCGAGAATGAGACACCGAGCAGACTAATGTCGTATTTCTCTAAATCCGTGACACTTTCAAGCACAGAAACACGATACAACACACATGCTATCAGACCTACCCATCCGTCCTCCCTTACAACTCATATGGATACTTGGTTAGATCCGCTACGCCCGTGAACCCGTCTGCTTCATCATCGCTTGAGTCTGTGTCATCGTCGCCAATAATTCGTAGTAGTATACTCTGTTTAACTCGTATGCCCCCAGTCCCGCATCACCTGCTCCCGCTATTTGCAAGAACGTAGTCGAGGGGGTCCTTGATACACTCTCTCTGTTTGAGGCTATTTCTCATAGTCTCTATTCTTTGTTCGATGTCAATATATTTCTCGAGCAACTTGAATTGGTTGTCATAGATCCATTTGAGCATGGTCTCAATCTTGATGAGGCGGGTGATTGTACCCTGTCTTCATCTTGTCAATATGTGGCCACGGACAAGGAATTCTAAACTCACTCGTCGCCTGGCTGACCCCGCAACGCCTGTCCTTGTCCTTGGTTGGAGTCCAAGGTCATGGGTAGGGTGCTACCAATCACTCTAGCATTTGTTGTACTGTCGAAGTTAAGCAACCCGAGCCATAAGTACGCAAGCACACCATTGAATTGCCTCGTCATAATGTAGTAGGACACTGGGAGAAAACGCCTTTGATCTGCGGTAGAATAAGGAGAGTGTGATTACTGAGCGGGTTTAAGGAGCTTCTTTAATACCTTGGTGTAACGTAAAGGTGGGTGTATCTTCCTGAAACCTGGTTTGTATCACCCATAGCATGGTCGTATGTGCGTATGAAAGTGATATTCCCTAGCGTCTGCGCAATGCTGATACTGTGTCTCTACTAAATAGACTGGTTTTGGTGCTCTTTCACTGAGGGAAGACTATCATATTGCTTCCACTCTACTGTAAGTTTTATGTGCAGTTGATCTTGTACCCTTTTGTGCTTCCGTTCTTCGGCTTTTGCCCCGACCTCACTCGAGTTTGGCAATTCCATTTCTGGCGAAAACGAGACTTCTGTCTCTGTAGTGATGACGAAGTCCAAATATACCAAAGCCAAGTCAAATATCCAAGATAGCTCCATAGAAATGTAAGATTCTATCATAACAAGTGTTTTCGGCAATCCGACAGCGAGCCCTCTTCCATCCTGACGGCAGTCTCATAATTCCATCTATTCCCGGATGCGTATGACGCAATTCCAGCATACCCCATTTCTTTGATATCTTCAATTCTTCCTCATCGAGTTGAGTGGCGGCATGTAGGTGCGATTAACCCTACCGCAGCATCTTCCTTGATAAAAAGCCCCTTGCGTTGGATGAAGCCTTGCACATCCTCGGCTAAAGATGAACATCTTTGCGGCTACCGACGTCTTTGAGCCCAAAACCTTCACACATTCTCATCGTCTATAAACCCTTCGAGGACTTAGACTGCGGCGAAGCGAGAACCTGCTCATGGCTGACAAGTGGGAGCCTTTGTCAATTGATCACAGTAATGCTGCTGTCCTTACCTGGTTGCAATACGATATCCTTCTCCATGACCCTGATCGTGTGTATATAGTCAGCCCCAGTGGGTTTCAACGTTATCCAACAGCGTAATCTCCGACGCAATTGATTCCTGCTTTGGCTTACCTGTCATTAATTCAAGAAATAGTTGCCCAACCGCCGCTAGGGCCGGTTGCCATCGACTTGGGTCCCCAGAATCCACGGCCCCTCGTCATTCCATACATTTTCAAGAAAGCGAGCACGCCTGATCCGCGCTCAACGATCCAGTACGGCCAGGCCTGAGCCGTCTCGAGAGAAAAGGAGGAGCCCTTCCAGCTCTCCACTTGCAAATATCGGCCTGGCGATGGCAAAGACCTCATCAACGTGTATCCTTGGTGCGAAATACTGACGGATTAGGAGTCCCAACTCAAACAAAACCATCTCTACCTTAGAGCTGGTATCCGGGCGTATGCCCGTATAGATATAATAGCGATTTTATTTATTCGATAAGGGCTTTTTATGTTAACTAAATAAATAAATTTTGATTACAATAGGAGCTGCTAGCCAGAATGTTGGGTATGCAGACCAGCCCAGCCATGCATCAAACTTCATCTCCGAAATGTATGAAAGCGGCTTTGGCTTCGATGCTCAGCTCAGCGACAATCTAAGCTACAACTCTGCCTGTGCTGCCAATTGCTTAAACCTCTCACTCGCTCTAGTAGCATCTACAAATCCCCTTCCTCATCCACACAAGTTCACCTCAAGCTGTTAAACCGCAAGCTAGGCTCCCTCCAAACCTGCCTCCCCCATCTAGAAGAACAGTATCGCCTGCCATGGCTCAGGCGATCGGACTGGCTGTGCTTTTCCTGTCTCCTCATCTCGTCGTTTTGTCCGAATCATGTCTTGATACTGGTTCGCCCAGCCCGATCGCGGCAATCCCGACCAGCGGGACTTCTACCTCGTCGGGTCCCCTCAGCGTCAACGACAGCCTGGCGCCACTTGCCATGGGCCCTCGCAGAGCCGCAATCTTGAGCCAGTCCGGTCTCTGCTGTAACAAGTGTATTAAAGACATAATGTAGATGTGGGTTGATGACGGTGAAAGGTATGATTTGTGAGGGAATAGAATAATGCAATCTAGTCACATAGTATCCACATCCCAGCCACTAGCAGACCGGACCTCTTTGCCATCTAACTCCAATACACCAAGGTTACTGCTTTATATATATCCCACCATATTGGCGCAGCGCTCGCAGTAGTAGAGATTGTGGGCGATGCGGACCATGCCCATGGCGCTGATGTCGTCGGTGGAGGTGACCTCGACAGAGCTGGCACATCGCATGCAGCGAAGCACCTCGACGGAGGCCACGGGGAGTTGGATGGAGTACATGCCGAGTCCGTAGGAAACAGCAGAGGCGGACTCAGCTGCTATGTCTGAATTGGAGGAGGCGGAATTTGAAGAAGAAGAATAGCAGTAGTGCTGGTTAAATGGTCGGCTGGAGGGGAGCATGGCCAATATAGCTATCTTCTACATTAGGGGATGGGGGATGCGTTGGCTGACTTGGATATGAGTGACGAGGGGCTGTTCTGTTTGGTGTTAAAACCGGGTTACCTGTGGGTCATCGGACTGATCGTCCCCTGCCCTGAGCTGGTGGCAACGACTGGACAGGGTGAGCTGTGGGGTTTTCCAGGGACCTGATTGACAACCATGACAGATGGTCTTGTTTGATCTTCGTCTCGTCTAGTGTCTCGGTTGCTAGCTCGAGCCATCCTTGCTTTTACTACCTCCCGCTACCGTTTAAACTAATGCACCCTAACGTCTAGTAATACAAATGGACAATCCACTCATCTCCACCTCACATACTCATCCACTTACACACCACTGCTATCGGCTGATGATAATTAATTCTCCCTTCTTGTCTCTACGGGTCCGGCTTTCCCTTCCCCCCTGCCTGAGTTTATAGGCTGAAAAGTCTACCGTGTCAAGCGACGGGTCGAGAGCAAGCGCATGCACAGCGCACAAACAACAAACATGCCCAGCACCATGCTCGTTAGGCAGAGCGTCTCGAGACCTAAGGGGAGTGGTCCCGGCTTTTGGTGTGGTCTCGTCCATAGCGACCCCAGAAAGGGGCTCTCCGAGGAAATCTTTGCTTTTTACTATGGCGTCTGAATGCGTGCCGATCTGCGAGTCTGCGACTCTGTGCTGCATGTCTCTACCACCGACGGTCTCCGTGACATGTACCCCTTCGGTAGTGTCAACGACGCCGCCCTCGCCGAGGCTGAGGATGTCACTGGCCTCACTACCCGATCTGCCCCAAGCGGCAGTTTGCCGCACTTGATGCTATCACCACCGAGGACCTCAAATAATTCAGACAAGGTATCCTTACGTACCCTTTCAACCTAGGCCGCCTTGGTGACCTTCTCATCTGAGCCGTACCCTGAGGTCCTGGCATATCAATCTCTGGATATCCAAATAGTCAGATTCTCAAGGAGGAGTTGCATAATGTATGTGCAGTCGCCAAGGGGTTCTTCAGGCAGGGAGAGGAGCTCGGCAAGAGCATCATGGACGGCCAACTTGGCAGGGTGGGAGGCACGATTGGGCGAGTTCTGGACCTCTTTGTAGAAGTCAGAGTAGCTCAGAACAACGTCTAAACGCAAAGGTTGTTAGCGGCGAGCTCAATCTGAGTAATATTAGTAGCGATCTAAAGTTAATAGATAAGAATCTTTAACAGAGCTGACTAGACCGCATTGCTGGATATAGAGCTTACCTTATACGCCTCTTAGGCAGAACGATGTCAATATGGTGCTGTTCACCCCACGTGGATTCAGCAAGAAACAACGATAGTCACACTTCCTTTAAAACATATCTATCATGGTCGGAAGGGGGTCGGGGTTAACTTGGATGTTTAAGAAGAACAAAAGAACAAATTTTAATATAAAATCTCCTAACTGTAGAAGTATAAAACATACACGATAAGCGAGTGGACCAGATAAGCGGGTGAACTAAAAATCCCTCACCTTATAATATTTCTATTTAATTAATTAATTCTCAACTATTAATTATATCTTAATTAAATAAAGAGGCAAATATTATTCTTGCGCTTCAGGCCTATTAAAATAACCCAGAATTAGATCTCTCTTATATAGCTGAGATCTACCAGGCCTCCTATGGCTTACTCCGGCGCCAAAACTATGGCATTTCTTCCTAATATAATATTATAGCTAAGTTATAAAAACTATTTAATTTAGAGATATAAGCTATTATTTATTTTACCCCTGATTTAGATTTGCAAGAATTTTACTTATAACTATATAATATTAAAGAAGATTAATTAGTAAATAATTAAGAATTAAGTATTATAATATAGTTATAAAGACTTATATTATAATTACTATAAGTATTTAAAAATAAGAGATTTAATTTTAACAATAAGATTAAATAAATATTTATAATAATAAGTATAAAAAGATAAAATCCTCTTAAGACTTTAGCTTTTTTAAACTTTTTTATATATAATTTTATGCTCTTTTCCTTTATATTTAATATTATTAAATTAATTATTTAACTCTTTATCGTATAATAAAGATCTTGTTTTAACTTAACCTAATTAATAATTTATATTTAGCTTATACTTAAAAGCCTTAAAAGATATTATCCTTTATAGTCTTTTTTTTATTATTACTCTTTACCTTTAATCTATATATATTAGGCCTGCCATAACTATAAGATACCTTTAGCATTAAGCATCGGGCTATTATTAATACTATAGTTTGTCGTCTTTCTGCATAAGAGCAGGTCGGCAGGAGAGCTGTTGTAGTCATATCACACCTTCTCGAATGCATGAGGCTACACCTAAAATGCTGTAGTTAAGCGCCAAGGCAGAATTGGGCTGACGTGCATCCTACATGTAACAGGGATATAGACCGCCTCATTTTCAACCAGAACTACGCCAAGGCAACAAACGTGGTTCGCCAGGCTACATAGTCGCAAGTAATGTCAATATGTGCTCTCGATCCCCTCACCGTTCGATGGCCAAAATACTTTCAGCAAAAATCTATTGCTGTAATATCCCAACTAACAATGGCAAATATTTCCGATCACCCCAAAACGGCAACATCGGAACCAACAATCGGTTCGACGGCCGATCCGCGACCGGCCCCACCCGTCTCCATCGCCGATAACATGTCCGAATTTTCCGACTTCCACGAAATAGGCAATATGCCTATGTGCATCGCCCTTGATAAGTCAGGCAGCACGTACGGCGCAACCATCGCGGCAGAGCTGGACGTGGTGCACCAGTTCTGCACCTTCCGCCAGGCTCAGCAGCATGCCGACTCCAACAGCGCCTCTATCCAGGTCCTCCCGTGGTGCCACACGGCCCTGGAGCCCGTCATCTTCCCCGATAGCTATGAGGCCCGGCGTAGGATCGGGTCTGGAGGTGGCACGGATCCATCGTCGCTGTACCAGTCATCGACGTGTCTTGCATCGCTGCGGTCCGCGGGCATATGGGTCCTGATGACGGATGGCCAGATCGAGAACAAGCTGGTGGAGAAGTTCGCAAAGGAGACGCTCGAGATGTCGATCCACAATAAGCCGTGCGTGATTATTGTCTTTGGTGACTCTAGCTACGGCCGGCCAGCCGCCTGCGACATTTCGGTGGGCATTGCCGTCTACGCCAACGTGCCGCACTGCCTGCTGCTCTTTCATGATATCCCAACAGGCATCGTCCGGATCCTGCAGGCCAAGGGCAACTTCCAAGGATTGCTGCCGCCGTCTGCGGTAGGGAGCAGCGAGCGGATCAAGCTGCGTGTCAACCAGTACACGGCCTGGCCAGAACTTCCCCGGGTCGCATACAAGGACTTGTTCTCTCTCGAGCTCTCCGTCATACGCGATCTCGAGCCCGATGAAATGGCCCTGCAAGACGGATTGATCGTCAATATCCCCGACATGCTCGCCGGCAACGTCGACGAAGCGACGATTGAGAAGATCATCCACAACAGCGACAACGTCAGGAGCCTGGCCCTCGCCGCTCAGACAAAAGGCACCGGTGAGAAAGTGGCCGACTGGCTCATCTCACACCAGCTTCCAGCCTCTGCGCGGGCGAAAAGGCCCGTGGATGTTGACCACAGAGCGCACAAGGCCGTCTCGGCACTTCTGGAGGCTCTCAAATCTTCCAGTTCAGACGAATCCGTGGAAGATCTGCGGCGACAAGTTCGACAGGCGCACGCTATGAACCTCAAGGTGCACAGGCGCAAACTCAAGGGTGATGCCAACGAATCCGAGGATGAAGCGAACAAGACCAACCAGCGCCTTTACAACGCCGCCAGGGCCAGTGCTGGGCGCATGAAGAAACGCCGCAGACAGACGCAAAAGGATGCGAATGCCGCGCTGTCAGTTCAAGATCGGCCTTCATCTCCCATACTCGATACTTGGAACGTCGGCAACTGCGGGTATGCGTCTGACGTGGAATCGCCCCGAAACAACAACTCCCCAATAGACTCGCCGCAGATGGCGCCTACCATCCCTGTCCTTGAACCAGCCTATGCGTCCCAGCCTCTCTCAAATCCACTCCTATATCCACCTCTGTATGCGTCCTCGTCTGACGCCTATAACCCTTTCTCCGACGGAGACTACGCTCTCACACAAGGCGGCGGGATGATGGGTCAAGAGAGCTTGGCATTAAACCCCTTCAGCTCTCCTTTCATAAGTGACCCTGCCTTGAACAGCATGGATGTTAGTTACAGTCTGGACAGCGGGAAAGACCTGCTCAACGAGAAAGCACCGGCATGCGCCTCTAGCGACGAGGATTTAACACTGGATAACTCAGCCTCGGTGACCCAAGCCAGCGATAGTTTCCGGAGGTCAAGGAGTAGGAAACTGCCGGGCAAGAAACGCTCTCATACCAGGAGCCGATCCCCCTCTCTCCGACGCTCCACGCGTGACCCGATCCTCATCCCAGGCTTTGAGCGATTCAAGTCCTTAGACAAGGCCAGTAACGAGTTACGCGGTGAATGCGCTCTCTGCCACTACGACGGCGCTGTGCTCACCATTCTCCTACGAGCGCCGTCGGCAGGTCGACCAACGGTGGGCTTCCCACGCGAAGGTGACAATGCACAGATCGCGTTTCCTTTTGCCATAGGTAGTTTTGCAGAGACCCGAGTCCTGTCTACATTTGTCTGCTGCGACTCTTGTGCGTTCCACCTGGTACGCGTAGGCACATCGCCTCTGGGCGACACGGTCATCGCTGCGGTGCCAATGGTGTCTCTGCGTCAGAACCAGGCGTCTGTCCTTGAAGCGCTGGACCTTGCTATGCGTGGGCGGATTGACTCCGATGACCTACTGGCTGTGTTTATGGCCATGTTGGATGCCGAGTTGAACGACGCGGATCGCGATGTTAGCAGCGGCCGAGCACGTACCGACATTTCTCTGTTCCAAAGGAGCGCAGAGTGGTTTCAATATAATCTAAATATTCTCATCGAGGTCCCGGCTACGTTGAGTATCGACTTCCAACCCCACAGCTCCCGGCCTCCGGAGAAGAAGGCCCTCTACGAGCTGCTAGATCTGCCAGAGTTCCGAGACCCAGCTAATCCGAACAACCACGACTTGCTGTTGCTGCGATATCCCATCCCCGGGTTCCTGGTCCTCCTCCGCCAGATAAGCCTCCTCTATCCCATCTCGGAACATGGGCAGACCTTGGCGTTTCACAAGCTGATGCTCCTCATTCTCGAGACGCTCAACGGCTCTCGCGCGTCGGCAAAGTCCCAGCTTGCAGTCGGCGACGTCTTGCAGCACGCCGAAGCACGAGAAATGCCCATATCTGCCCTGGAACTGGAGCACAGGGGTCTTGTGGAGCCCGGCACGCTGGAAGCTTTCAAACGATGGACGCACTTTGAGAGCTTCGCCCAGAGATGCGGTCCGGCGCTGACCGTCTTCCTTCGCCACTGGCTTCGTGCCGGATTCAGACAACAGTCCGCTGTATCAGTTTTCAATTTGCTTAAGAGGGATGAGGCTATAAGAGATATTTTCGCCGCGCCATTGTCGATGAGTGCTAATTATGCGATGGATCTGCAGAGCTTGTAATTTGTAGTCTTTGGTAATTAAATTTATTATTGCAACGAAACTTTGTATTCAACTCCTGAACTTATAAATCAATCTCACAGCAGAAGCGCACTAAAGCATATCACCGATATGTGTTATTCTATATTTCCTTTACCATTATGCTAGGACTTAAGAGCTGTTTAGCCCTCCCATCATCAGCTAGGACGGGAAATTGGACGATGAAGTGACTTTTCTATCAAGAGTGTACCTAATTATGCCAGCCTTGTAGCCCTAGTATTTTGCGTCGACGATGAATAGACAGAGTATGCGTCAGAAACTGGCAGCCTCGAATGCGGCTCATCAGCATCTCCCGACGCATCCGACCCGTTGTTAAGCCAATGTGAACGCTTGACTCTCTTGAACGGTTCCCGGTCTGATGTCGACTGCAACCAGCAATCTATTAACTCTCGCTGGGTTGGCCTCTCTTTTAGCTCCCATAGATACTTGTCATTAATGCAGGCGTCATCTGAAGGCTCAGCTGTCCAGCTCACGGATTCCGATCCCGATTCTGGAAGCGTATGTTTCCGAATAGTAGTCTTCACATGCGCATTTTGATGGCCATCGTTGATGATCCCCGGGGATGGAGGCACCATGATTCTATTTATACTCTCTGCGGAACGCAAAGGTGATGGGTTCGAGGGGGCCATCGCAGGGTTCATCGGTGTAGACATGCGGCTCCGTCCCTTGTCCATAGCATGCGGCAGCACTTGGTCGCGTTTAACGACAGGCGTGTTCGTGCTGGTGCCAGTGCTACGAACAATCCAGGAGGATGGGAACACCACCGGTGCGTCTTGTTCATGTCCAAGACCAGTAAATGGGCTCTGCTTCGGCAGCGCCTTTGGTGCTTGCCATAGCAGCGCTACTCCCTCTCCCCTCTCCACGGCGTTGTGTTCATCGTTGTGGATAAGGCAATCCATGTCGAGAAAAGAACTGGGATGCATCTCGTCGCCGCAGCACCCGGGTCGTCCGCACGGCCCGTTTGGCAGAACCGCATCGTCCATATCGTGGAAGTGCCAGCTGTCCCTGCACGAAAAGACGAACGAGTCGCAGAGCGAGCGGGGAGTGCTGGGAGGTGAATCATAGCGCCTGGCGAAAGGGAGAGAACCATCGACGCGGCTGAGGAGTGTCGCTGCTGGCGACAAGCGACGGGTTGGGGTTGTAGACAACGACGGAGGTGGAGGCGGACGCGTGAAGAGTGTTGCACGGGGTTTTGGTTTCGCTGGCGGGGCTTGCGATGGCGATGGCGATTTTCGCCGCTTTGGTGTTGTGGTTGGAGATGGTATGGCTTGCGGTGGATTTGATTTATTTACAATCCATGACGATGGAAATGATGGTGCCATTTGTACATGAGCCAGATGGTCGAACACGATACACTGCGAGCGGAGACTTTGGTGTTGTCAATAGGTGATAAAGGCAGTGTCAGCCCTGCTCTGCAGGGCGCTGTGAGGCCGCCTCGGCTCCAGACCAATTCATGTGGTTGGATCCAGCGAACTCTTGCTGACAGGCTGACGAAGCGCCGACAAACCAAGTCTAAGAGTATGCCTTGAAAAAGGCAACCACGCTAACAGATAGAGGCGTCTGTGGTGGTGGCGGTGTAAACAGCCTCATCGCTGCGATACAACCCTATGGGGAGATAATTAATGCATAATGCCTCGTCCCGTTTGTCCTCGACAGGAAAGGCTGCTTTCAGAGAATTAATTACTTCTCTTATTTTTGTCTTTCAATTCGTATAACGAGCTATGAGTCGAGCGACTACCGACAGCATGCGGGGGTCGCCACAGGGTAGGCCATTTGAAGTTGGTGATGATGATCGACGTCCAACTCTGTGAGTGTGTCCAATCCTCCACCGTGACCTTTCCTCTCTGCCACTTGTTTAAACCGGTTGGAGTTGGAGTATCGTAATGTGACACACCACGACGATACTTAACTTGTACTACAATGTAGGCGTGCTGATAGATTTATCTCAGCGAAGATATTCAGAGCGACCCCTCCAACGTCTCCGTCTTTGCTTCCACGCTATTGGCTTCCGAGTCATCGGTGCAAGTCCTTGGTTTTGGACCAGGTGAATGTAGGCGCTCTACAACAAAATTCAGTATCACGTATCAAACATTTTCTCATAACTATCAACTGCAGCTCTTCTGGAAAGGACTTTAAACGAAGATCAACTCGCAACGTACTTCGAGGTCACTCTCTCCTGCTGCCATCAACACCCAAGGTTATCGAAGCTTCGCCGGACTGACAGCAATTCTCAATAGCAGGACCCTCAAGGGTTCGAGATGCTTACATTGTTAGTGTTTTATGGAGAAACTTGACTTCAGATCTCAGTCTCTTTTCAAAACTAACATACATACATTGCAAAAGCTTCATAAATCGCCATCTCGTGCGTGCGGATGAGGAAAGCCCACCAGATGCCAACAGGTTAAGGCTGTCTACTAATGCATTTCAACTCCTCCGGCATCATTGCCACTTGTCAGTGTCCTTCACCAACGCCCTGGCTAATATCGAGTATCCTTCTCCCATGTGCTTCCCCAGCCGAGCCACTCACCGCAATTTGAGCTTTTGGTTTTTCTTACCTACACGAGTCCAAGTCAGGTGCCGTGACCCAAAGGCCCACGTCAAGGGCAAGAGCCAAATGAACCCGATCAACTACCTTCACTTAGACGGTCCGAACGTCGATGTCAGGGGCTCAAAGATTGCGTTGCACTTTTGGGTCGACGGGGGCGGCCGAGCAAGTCCCAAGGCGGTCGTCGTCAACTTTCAGGACGGCCGGTGGAGGAGAGTCGTGGAGGAGCCGATATTTCGCCTCAGAGATTCTTATCAGGACTGTGAATCTCGGCGCCTCGGACGCGATCCAATCTACCTTCAGATGTCTGTCTTCAACAGCGCTCTGAGATGGTGGAATAACTCTCTGAGCAGCGTCGATGATCAGTTGATCGCCTATGTTAGCTTAAGCCTACTCTTTCAGGGACGCTCCACCATGACTAATTTCTAACTGGTTGTAGGAAGAAGCGTTACTTCGACAAGACCTCGCGGCCGGTGGTGACCTGCTGCAGCTCAATGCCAAGACTAACAGATCTCTGCACTGTATTGCAGCCCATCTTCAACGATATGATTCCGAGCTGCAGCTATTCTCCAACATCCTAGACCAGACAAGGTCATATAATCTGACCTGCCATCGTCATTTCGTTCATCTCCTCTTTAGAAGGTCCGAGCAAGACCTCGACTGGGTCCTCACAGCTCTTGGCCGAGCTGAATCGATGCTAACAGTATTGCGCACCTTTCGCGAGGAACTACAACAAAAGGCTTCCAACGTCATGGGCTTGGTGAGTAATCAACCTTTCCCCCAAACTCCATCAGCCAAGCTTCAATTTGACTCAAGATACTAGCTCGTGGATAACAACAAGGGGATCAGCGACCAGCTTGTTGTCCAGACCGGAATAATGATGCACAAGATCCTCGAGACTAGCCGTGACCAGGCGAAAGAGTCGCTGAATATCGCAGCGCAAACGAAGCAACTGACTGAGCAGACGGCGAAGGTGCTACATGAAACGCAGAAGGAAACCGAGGCTTCCCGACAGCTGGCGATTCAGTCGCAAAGACTTAGCGAGGAGATGATGAAAGACAGCGTCGCTATGAAAACAGTACGTCTCGTACCCTGCGGCCTTGACCATGTGTTGCCTTCAATCAATCTAGGCCATGCGCATGAGCTCGATTGCTGACTCGTTCCTTGTTTATAGGTGGCTCTTGTGACTGTTCTCTTTCTTCCGGGAACATCATTTGCTGTAAGTGAATGTCCCCACGGCATAGCGGCCCATGTTAGGCTTGTCTTCAGCGCATTTTCGACGAGCTGACAGATGGGTACGTGCAGGCCATCTTAGCCATGCCTTTTTTCACAGGGGACTCATCACCATTCGACAAGCCCGATCTCATATGGGTCTGGGTCGCGCTAACCGTACCTGCGACTATCGTCTGCTTTGGCTTCTACTTGGCTTGGAAACAACGAGAGACACGGAGACGAGAACAGCGTGTTTCGTCGGACGATGTAGAGTTATCTATGATCGCGCAGACAACTCAGAGCTAAAGGTGTGACCCTTATTTAGAAAGCGAACAGCCTTGCCTTAGCCAAAGACTTGGATAAATTCAAGCCGGCATCTGAAGTTCCTTCTGATGTCGGCTGCAACTACTTTATAAGCAAAGCTATTGTGAAACTTGATAAAAGATGACCGTTACGTTGACTTCCCTAGTTATATAAGCGCTCTAGATAGCCTTTTATAATATAATCTAAGATTTGCGCCATACCGTAGAAGTCGCCCAATTAAACACTTTTATTATCATTGTCACTATCTCATACTACGATTATAGTTTAAGCTTTTAGATAAGTCTTGACGTTGGCAGGGTTTACAGGTTTAATTGAAACTTTATTATTAAATATAAAAGGAATTGAGGCGATTCACTTTTGCGCCTGCCCTAGATGATGCATTGAAATAGCAGGTTTTGTTTTTTAGAGTATGCTCTCTATTATCATATAAATAAGAGCTTGTCCTTCTTGATATCTTGAATATATGTCACATTATACATACAGCACTTTGATCCTACGAACAGAGCAGTTTCTGACAGATAAACATCAAAACACTTTCCGACCGAGCGGCAAGGATTATCCGATTTCTAATACTGCCTGCCTGGTTAACCACTATGGGACCAATCCAAGAAACGTCTTGTGAATCACAATGAAATAAAATCCTTGGCTTTATAGTAGCTAGTTACTCAGTATCACACACTGGTATTTCTATCTAAATATCTTTTACAAACTCAATCGCAGCTACGGATGTCATACTATTGTTCAATGCCCTGTACTCAGCGTTACCAGACGTATCCACCCATTCCAAGTACCAAGCTATAGCAAAGTCCTGTCCTCCTGTTGGGTCATTCAGTGCACTGCCTTTAAGGCCCCAATTCAAAGCAATGCATTTAACGAAAACCTTGGCGTCTCCAACCGGGATATCGGTCCATACAACCTTCTGAACGTTGTTGACTATATCAGGCTGGGTGTCTGTGTCTGACTTGTTCCCATACCTGACTTGACCGCCTGCCTTTACGTTCATAGCCACTATATTCACCAACCCTCCGGAGTTTTGTACGCTCGGCGCGTCGGTATAGCACATGGTAATTGTTAATTTGGGTATCAGAGTACCAAGAGTTGTGCCATCGGTTGAGGGGGCGTTAGGAATGGTGATGGATAATACCTCCTCCACCTGACGTTTTTGAAGTGCAAGCGCTGGCTGCCCACTTAGAGGGTATACTCCGCCGTAGGATCCACCATAGGCTGGAATGCACAGCAGCGACTTGGCTTGATTTATGCGGCCGAAGCCCTGCTGGGGCGATGGTGTCGCTGAGAGATCTATTTCTGCTTCTGGGAGAAATATCTCTGGAATAGCGGGCGGGACAGTTATAGGTCTCTTTCCTATCATGCGTTGGGTCACTCTAGTTGTTGTCATATCAGTTGTCCCATTGATCAAAATAGCCTTGACCAGTGCTGATGAGATGGTTATGTTTGCAATACGTAGTGCTTTGACTATCACAGCACAACAGCCGGCCACGATCGGCGTGGCCATGCTAGTGCCTTGCTGGAAGACGAATAGGTCGTTTGGTGGCGTGTTGTCAGGAGGCGTTCCGAGGTAATTAAATGGCTGGCCTGCTCCATCTCCAACTTTTGTAGCTTGTCTAGACTTGGCAGAATAGATACATGCTCCAGGAGCGACGACGTCTGGCTTGATGCGGCTGTTGTTTCCTGTGCTCAGAGTGTTTTTTGTTGGCCCAACACTACTGAAGAACCCCATTCGATTGGTGTTCCCTCGAGGTTGGCCCAAGCTGAATCGACTGACAGGTGTTCGAGAAGCGTCATAATCAAGGGGGTGAGATGGTTCGCAGGCACCAACAGTAATGCAGTTCTTGGAAGCTGCCTGAGCTCCAATTTGCCCTCCAGGTGTTGCATAACGACCATGATTTCCAGCGGCAAACAGAATAGTGAGGTCGCGATTGTCCCATGCTGACTGGTCAACATCCACTGATTCCCTTGTGTAGTCGTTCTGTTGCAAGCTAGATCCAACAGTCCTCAAAGGGGTGCCCCAGGAGTTCGTATGAACACTGGCCCCCAGGTCTTTCGCTTCTTTAATAATGGTCTGAAGACTTTCATTTGCTGGATACTTGACTTTTGTCCCATCCTGCTCGAACAATACTTGGCAGAATAGCTTTGCCTTGGGAGCAGTACCCATAATAGGAGCTTGTACTCCTGGAGAGTCCCAGTTGCCCGCCACACTGCCTGCGACGTGGGTTCCATGGGCATTCACATCCGTAACACCACCGGGGACCTTCTGTCGGTAACTTTTGGCGGTGACTCTGGTGGTAGTGCCCGTAGAGCCGACGGATGTAAAAGCTGGATGCTGGTCGTCAAAGCCTTGGTCAGCCACAGCCACGATTTCACCTTCGCAGTCATATTGAGCCTTGGATTGGAACATAACTGCAGCCACGGAAGGATCCACAACATTGATATCCCCTCGAGCAATCCAATTGAAGGCAACGTCTTCCTGGACCTCGCTGATGAAACGGACTTTATCAAACTTGGCTACTACGGCGAGATCCTCTGGCTTCAGCCATCCCCGCAGGTAGCCAGTCTGTGGGACAAAGTCGGAAACATCCACGTTGAGGCGATCAGCGATGCTCTGTGCAAGAGCCCTTAGATCTTCAGGCGAGGCGCAATCATCATGAGGCGTAATATACACCTCATGCCGCTCCTCGTCCGGTGGTCTGCAGCCACCAGCTTTGAGCGCATCTTCAACCACATAATCTGGATGGTAAGGGTTCACAAAGTTGAGGAACGGCAGGGATCGGAGTTCTTGCAGCTCGTGCGGATCGTATTTGCAAAAGTATGTGTTGCCTGAAATGACTTGTTGAACGCCAACCCCAAGTGCACTTAGACGTTCTCTCTGTGAGTCATCCAAAGGAGAAAAAGACTGCAGGATAAGATAATCTGTGTGCGATGCATCCGGGGCGAAATGAACCCCGCCTTCACGTTGAGCATCGTGGTGAACCACGTTACCATTGCTATATGAATCAGTTTAGGATTTCTCGGAGGGTTTTCAAGACGACTAACATGGTAATTGTGACTGGGTCCATATTTACGAATATTTGCTTGTATAGGCGGTATAGATTTATGCCGGAAAGCTGTGAGACTTATTCATTGGGCAGGGCCTGTAGCTTTGAGTGTATGAGACAGAGTACAGGGTATCTCGCAGTTACACTTTTCTAGAGCGGAAATAACGTGACGACTGCAACATTTCAACCGGAATGTAATCTGCCGAAACTTGTCCTGCAATTGCGTGTGCGACTAGTCTCGATTGAGAGTTCCCTGCATTTTGCGGCTGAACAATAGTTTGGATTAGTGCTGACAATGATCAGCAGCCACGATTACAATACGGCGAGTTTCCTTTGATTGCCAACTCATTGTCCGTAAAACTTGGTGCATACTGGGTACGTAGAATTCCAACATTAGATGGAGTTAAATTGCATAAATTAAAAGGGACATCTGAGAAGTAAATACAGTTTAAATAATACTATATAAATTAACTAACTTATATTTAGAAGGCTATTGTTATAATTGATTTATTTATACATTAAGAGAGAAAGAAATGATTAAAGAGTAAAAATATAGGCAATTTAATAAAGCTAATAGCTCAAATTAAATAATCCAGTATAAATATTACAAGCAGCCAAAAGGACTCTAACTGTTTAAATTATTCAATCCAGGATGTAATTAAAATGCTACAACAAATCTGTCTCACGCTCTCACTCATACATTCCATCGAGGTAGTCGCCAAGTCAAGCTCACCATAGTCCCCGTGGCAATAGTGAAGCCCCAAGCGAGCGTCGCATACACACTCAACGCTTTTCCTTGAAACCAAGGACCGTGAAAGCCATGTACTTCAGCCTCGTCACTACTCCCCGAGCCCTGGCTTGAGGCGAAATCGGACTGATTGGGGAGCGAGACTATGAAGCCCATGATGCCATAGAACTGCGAAATGAGAGCCGTTACGAAACCAACGAATAAAAAGGCCAGTGTGACGAGGGTGAGGAGCGGCAGGGCTCTGTTGTTGCTTCTGTGATCGGACTCATGCTTGTGTCGATGAGTTGAGACAGATCGCAACAAGCTTAAGAACGCCAATGTCATGGTTGCGAGGAAACCGACCCCGATAAAGACAGTGCTGGCGATGGCGTAGTTCCCCGCGAGGTGGATTTGCTGGCACAAGCGTTGATCTCCAAGATTCTCAGCTACATCCGAGTCCGTCACGTTCATAAGCTCGCAGGTGGTCTTGTTATGTCCATAGGGTTTAAAGTGATCGCAATGGACGCTGTAAACGGGGTCTGCATTAGGATCGGTGCTGTTGACCTGCTCTTCTCTACAGATGATGAAAGGAGAACGGTAGAGGGTGTAGGTTGGTTTGTCCCAAGTTTGAGGGTTGGGATCCGGGTCGTAGTTCATACGTATGGCCCATTCTCGCGATGTGATGGTCAATACGGAGAAGACAAAGGCGATGATTGCAAAGATTAGCCCTACGAGAGGGGGTAAGAAGTGCTTTGTGCGGGACATTGCTTTGCGGCAAGTGGTTTAATGATTGTTGGCAATGTGGACACAGAATAAGGAAAAGACGGAATTCGAGAGGATGTTTAGGTTGCCCCCGCCAGGGAGGTTTCATGCGCAATCTACCGTGTCTCAATACCAAGTATAAGAAAGTCACTCAACTAGCTCGGTACATGGATGGAAGAGGAAAGGTTCAAAGTGGCGCCGGTATAATCTCCGCTCATGACGAGTACAGTATAGTTAGGACCGGTCTGGAATGTCACCATCTTTTCAGCTTGTGCATCTGCCGTAGTAAGCGTCGGGTATACGGCACTAAAGGGTTGGTGTCCGAAAACGGGGATGCACGCTTAGCTCTTCACATTCGGCTGGCCCCATCTCACCAAGCCGCTGCTGACTAGAGAAGGACGATATTACGATAGAGATGCTTCCAACAGACTGTCAGGCTCAGAGCAATTGGAATAATTCTCTTGTGCGTCTATTCCAACCGGCCATAGACCGTCATGATGGCTCCCCCTATGCAGAACGTTTGCATTCCGATGCATTTGGATGCCTTTGTCTTATCTCCAAAACTCTGCGATGCATCACGTCAATCAAAGATTGCCCCATACACCCAGCCAAACTACACTGCTTTGCGCCTCAAAAGCAATCTTTTACAACATGATATCCTTGATCAGGTAGACTTCCATAATACTCAACCAGCCACCCGAAATTCCAGGACTGCTGATATTGGATCTTCGCCCCCAAACAATCTGAACCTGCATCGAATGGGCGTGCATCTTCAATGGTCTCTTCCTCGATGCTATCGCACGGCTGCCGCTACTGGACGAACAACGAGTAGTTCCAAAGGTGGAACGACTGCGGACCCAGCGCAGCCTACGTTTCGCAAGATTCCCAATCGGTGGTTAATCACCAGGCATCTAAAAACACCAACTAATCCTCCTCCTGGGGTCAATCTCTTCCAAAGTTGGGTCGTTGAGAGCGATGTTGTTCGAAAGATCAAGGAGATTCCCGCCGACGAGGACTTGGAGAGCAGTGTGTCGCCCTTTGTCTCTTACGCCGGAGGTGATCCTAAAGCTCCTAAATCGAGTGACCCGGCGTCCAACCCAAATGTGCTAAACGAACAAACGGAAGTTTTCCTGGGCCGGAAATTCGATCTTCAGAACTGGCCTGGTACTGATCCGAGGAACTATCTTCCCGGTGGCCTGACCGTCATGAGTTCTTCAAATCCATACTTTGCTGACAACGCTCTTCACAATGCCAACGTGCTCTCTATCATTGACAACTTTTCTTACCCACGAAACACCAATGACTCAAATCCGAGGGACGACAACTTCAGTTACTTGAGTAAGGCCACCTGTGATTACTTTGTAATTGGATGGCACAGCGACCCCAATGACGACCCATTCAACATCAAGCTGGATCACTTAAGTACCTCTAATCTGAGTACTCGAGTTTCCGACCTCATGATGCAACTGAGTCCCAATGAAGCAGGGGATGCTGGCAAGTTCAAAAACTTGCAAGATCAAACAAGATGTCTTGTTCATGGCGCCATTTACGACGTCAGCTATGATTTTAACAATCTGCCTGCTCAAAGTGTTGCAGAAGATGGTGCAAACCTCTTCAAGCCAGAGGCCAAATCTAAAATAGAGCCCTTGTCAATCGGAACGACTGCTCTTGATAGTATTTTGACTTTTCTGGATGCCCATCAACATGACTCGGACCAAGCCAGCCCATTTGGCCCGGGGGGTGCCTCTCTGGCTCATCAAGTAGTGGAGCTTTCTCAGCTGCTTTATGCGGCCGGTGATCAGTATGATTCTCGTGTCCAGGCACAAGACATGATTTCTCAGCAGAATTTCTCAAAGACTGATGGTGGCTCTGTTTGGAGCTACTCCAAAGGTGCTCAAAGCCAAGGCGCGCAACAACCTTTGACAAATAGTGGCCGTAAGTTATCTGTCGCACTTGAGATTTGGACTTTGTGCTAATTGTAACGAGAACCAAATATTCCATCAAAAGATGAGAAAACGGTATTGGAACAGCTGAATCAAAAGCAGTTGGTACTAGACATAGCGACTAGAAAACTGTCATGGCTACAGTGGTCGCTTTTCGCTGAATGGTTCAAGTACAAGAGCCAGTTCATCCCCACTGTTGGCCGCCCAGCTGTGCTGCAAGCTTATGCAGATGCAGTAAAGCCGATAAAGGATAGTATCAATGGCGCCACAAACCCAGATGGAACAGTTGTCACGGGCCTCAAGAGTTTCATCACGTCGCTGAACAATGATATATCCGATCTAAAAGGTAAGGTCGATTGCAAGTCGTCTGCACGAGAACCGTATCGACTGCGATCTGATCCTACGCTTTCTATTGTGGGTTTGGACTCTGGCTGGCCGGTAGATATCTTGGATACTCTGCAGGTCCTGCTAGATGAGGAGCTGTTGAATGATATCTCTACGGCCAAAACTATCTTTGGAACATTGAAAAATCCTGTCCCTCAGGATAACGGACTTAATGTTACTGCTGCCAAGTTACTTGCTGAATGCATGGCAAGCACCAACATGGGAACCACCAATGGCAAAACCGGCACTCCAAAGATCACAGGCTTTCAGTCTTGGGGTAACCGCAATCCCTTTGCTCCCCTGTTCATTGAATGGGAAG
Organism: Fusarium odoratissimum NRRL 54006; assembly: GCF_000260195.1. NCBI lineage: Eukaryota > Fungi > Ascomycota > Sordariomycetes > Hypocreales > Nectriaceae > Fusarium > Fusarium odoratissimum. The sequence continues at coordinate 164,552 of NW_022158717.1, read as the reverse complement.
GGCTCTACTACCATATCGACAAAGAATTATGGGATGTACAACTTCGCCCGAGTCCAGTTGGGCATCCGATCTCCCAGGTCCGATATGTTCCAGGGCAAGCGTTGTTGACAGCAGATGGGGCAAGTCAGGCAGACTTTCGTACCCTCAATGGAAGAGTCATGGTCTTGCCGCAGCCAACACTGAACCTAGAGACAATGGTCGCTCAGGTGCTTCAGAACAAATCCAATGTACTTCCTCCAGACATTGACGCTTCTGCTTTGCAGCAGCAAATCCGCAAGATCAAGTTCTTGTCTGCACCGTTGTCTGGCTTAACAAATCATCTCGTCACAACAGTTCAAGGAGCACATGTGAAACCTAATGTCAGGGTACAAGGTCAAAACGTGATTCCCTTGACTGCGGCAGATGCTACTGAAATTGGTATCGACGTCCCAACTTTGGCCCTGATGGAAGATCAAAGCGCGCTGACGCCATATGGTTCACTGATGGAATTTGCACTGAATGATTATCCAAACAACCCATTCAAACTTGTTACGCATGGACAGATGGTGCTTACAAAACTCAACATCATCGATAAGTTTGGACAAGCCATCACTATGCCTGATCTCAATCGACGACTCGTCAACCAGCCAAAACCTCCAGATGCAAAGATTTACCCAAGCTTGAGCGACTACTTGGCACCAGATATTATCGAAGTTGACGATGGGAGCGGAGGCAAGAAGAAGGTTTTGAACACACTGTTTCCAACTCCAGATCCAGTTGTTGAAGGCTCGTGGCCAGTTTCTCAGTTCATCCAATTGACCCCAGCCATCAATCAGGATGCAAGGATCAATGGTGTTTTTCTGACGCAAGACACAATCGCATCAAATAAATATTCTGCGTGGAGAGAAGCTACAGATTTTGAGAATCCAATCTGGGGCTGGCTGGTGGTCAACTATGCCGATAACGGCCTGCAGTTCTTCCTCAGTGATGGTACCTTTTACCGCGAGATCCGCAAGGGCGGAGTCAATGGCACCAACGTTTCAGCCAAGTGGCTTCCCTACGCGGCACCCAAAGGCAGTCTTGTTCCGAGTGACGCAGGGACATACCAGCTCAGTAAGCTACTTGACCAGCTTTCCCCAGAGGTCGATACAGATGGTACATACCTACAGGCTTTCTTTGACATGATCAACGGAGCAATCCAAAACATGCCCTTTCCCCCATCAAGCTATTCTGCCTACGCCAATGCTATCGTCGGCAAACCGCTGGCCCTGGTAAACGCTGGTTGGAGCATAGAACTCGCACAACCGCCGCTAGAGCCTCAGTTTGATTCCATCTCCAGCAGACCCGACACCTGGAAAGGGGAGCTTGAGAGATATGGATTTAAGCTGAAGATTGGCGATGCAGCTCGTAATTTTGACGGCGTTGTCGGTTACTTCCTATCATCCAATGCAGCTGCACCAGGGTCTAACGGTAATATCCCAGATCCACAGCCGGTCACGGAGTGGGATACGCTGTTCACATACTTCCCACCAGAAGGGAAGTCACAAAAGGGAGTTCAGGGTATTTACCCAGATAACTACCCTGTTCTGAACCCATATTACCTGCATCCCGAACCGGAGAAGACGGCCAACATTGTCGAGGCCAAGAACAGGAAATATCTTGTCACTTCGCTCTTGGTAGATCCGTACACGCCTATTCACGGATATTCGCCGACTCTTCCTACCAAGTCACTAACATTACCAGACTGGGCGGTCAAGGTGGCTATGGACAAGATGCATGCCTTCTTCCATCTTGGACCATCACTTGTCACGGATGATGTCCCTCTCACATATTCAGAGGCGAATGCAATCAACCCTGACAAAACACCAAAGAATGCTGTTGGCTTGCCTGTATCGGGAAGCAAAGGTACTTGGACGTGGTTGCAGCCTTATGCGCAGGATGGGTTTGCTGATGATGGGACTGAGTTGCCGGCTGAGTATGCAACTATGGGGGTGAATGTAGATGTTGGTTCGGTGAAGTTTAAGCCGGCGCCGTATACATTATTGGAAGGGTACTTGCAATTAATGGGCAAGTTGGACAACACAGGGGGCAAATAAGTAGGAAAGAATGCAACTAAGTCTTGACACTACCTCACAGTCTGGTTCTCTAAGCTTCATACATGCTTCCAAAACTAACACAAGAATAAATGGCTATGTTAATCTCAGTCGTCGGTCACACTCTGCTTCAGTAGTGTGTAGTGATTTATAACTGGCTCTCCCGCCGGACTTGCTGGCGTGCTATACCACTCGGTCCATGTGATGAATACCTTTCCCACCTCCATCGGCTTCACCTGCCCATCGATCACCACTCTTGTTACGACATTGACTGGCGAGATATTTGCCTCTGCAAGTCGGAATGATAGTTGTGACGAGCTAAAGTCATTAAGCTGCAGCGCATCGTCAAGTGTAGAGGAGCGCGGAACGACCTCAGCATGCAGCATCGGCAGCTTCTCATCGGTGAAGAGAAAAGGTACAAAGCGTTGGTTGTTGAGCATGCGCACACCGGGTCCATCGTAGTTTGGGGTCAATAATGCCTCTTTGTTTGTTGCTTTCGGAACAGACTCAATAGGGATATCGATCACCACTTTGAGAAGTTTGTAGTCAGACGTGATTGCTGAGGGCTTTTTGCGGATGCTGAAGATGAGATCGAAGTAGTAGTTATTCTTGGTGGGGATATAGTCCGTGGCACTGTACTTTTCGAATGGGCCGGGAAAGCGTTTTGGTGGATCACAGTAGTCGACGTAAATCTTCATGTCGTACCTAGACTGTGGCGTTGCAAAAGATCTTATAGAGGAGCTGGCGAGTTGAGTGACCAAGAGTTTGTTTGTAGGTTGTGGAATTATGGCGGGAGTTGATGTATGGGGCCGCTGGTGAGCTGGTGACGGGACTGACGACAGCGTTGTGGGTGGTTTTTGGGTTGCTGCTGGAGGTGGAACTGTTGGTGGGAGATCCAACCCGCTTGGTTCTCCTGGCTTAATGGGCTTACTAGGAGGTGGAGTAGGAGGCTGTGGTGGTGATGGAGTCGAGGATGGATTGCGAATGAAAAGTTGACGATCCCTTGGGACGGGAGTAGAGTCAACACCTGGTGGAGGTACTATCGTGAAATAATATCTCGGGTCATTGAGTTCTAATCCCGTCTCACATGAATTGGGCGTCGGGTCAACATACTTCCCTGGGGCCGCCTTATTGAGCTGCTGATTGACATCCATCGCAAGCTGTCGGATCTTGATGCCTCTTGAGTCCCAGTCAAGCCAACCTCGCGACATATCATCGGAAACTTGAGCCCCATCAGGAGAAATGCCCGGGGCAACTGTAAACAGCGTCCGGAGCAAGAAAGTGATGTTCCCTGATCCTGTGGCGTCAATAGCCTCACCCAAAGCAAATCTCTGTTGATGCTGCGGTTGGGATAGTTCGATACAGTCTAATTCTTGCGGTTGACGATCCAAAAGACACATGAGTGTTTGATCATCCCATTTGGTCCATCTACAGACCGGGTACCTCTTATCTGGGTTCTTCCAAGTAACAGAGATCTTCATGTCTGGCATAGCCTTGATGACTTTGGATCTGATGAAGAATCCATAACAAGGAACCTGAGGTTTATACCCAGCATCAGGAACAGGCGTCGAAAGGTACGTGTTGAATCGTGTCTTGATCTGCCTGCGGACCACATCATCATCTGCATCCAGGTGATTGGCCACTGACAAGGCCCCGTCAAGAAGGCAATCCAGCCAAAAGTCATCGATATAGAAGAAACGAAGCGACTCTGGGGGCAGGAAAGAAGGCTCTGGTAATAAATAGTGAGACGGGATGCCCCCGAGTGAGAGCTTATCAGCTAACCAATCGTGAATTATAACCCAGTCACTATTATTAGGACCTTGGAGATTGAATCCATTGTATGGTATTGGGGTGCCTTTTGAGTCTTGTCCCGCAGCTGTGTTGGAGCCTACAGATTTCTCGATATCGGATTGAAATGTCAATGCCACTCCCGCTTCGCTGACACTAGTTATTGCCTCGCGAGTGCTTGGTGGTCGGACCCTTTGAGGAGTGCCTGGGACTTCATGGCGCGCAGTAGCTAGAGCTTTCAGATTGCTGATAATTGACTTGACACCTGCAACAACATCAGCTGCAGCTTTCATGTTATTCGCCTTCATCATAGTCGAGTTCACCGATGCATTCCGTACAAGAGATCGAAACCGCATCAAGGCAGAGCTAAAGGTCGTGTCAGATATGGCCAGTAGTTTACCTAATTGCCAAGCAGACGAATATGAAAGATCCATCATTCCGGTTGTGGAATCAAGAATCTGATAATCCTGAGATGTAAAAGAGCAGTCTTGAATCGTATTTGGCGCAGGGACTGCCGGAGTTGGCAGCGGCACCAGTGGTCCTCGGGTGAATGCACTTGTTTCTTCGCCTGTTTGCGTTCTCCAGCGTGAGATTGTATATCCCATTCGAAGTCGATCAGCTAGTACAGTAGACACTTGAGATTTGATGCTGTTATCCTCTGACGCGCTGTTCTGCTTATTGGCTAGATCGAGACCAGCAAGAACCTTGTCGTCCACTCTAAGCATCTGCTGGTTCTCAGTCAAGTTTCGTACCGTCGTTACAAAGTTGACGGGGTTTGGGGGCAGTGCTGTGTAGATCCAAGAGAAAAGTGATATCATGCCAATGCGCTGGCTAGGCTGGTCTGTTGTCCATGTATCAATCGTCGAGTCTAGATGCTCGATCGACACCAGATGGCAGACTTGGGTGCGAGGCTGAGAAATGTTGGTAGGAAGCTCAGTCCAGACATTATTCACCAACACTTTGTCTCGTAGTGCTCCTGATCTGGATGCAATAACAACAGAGAAGATTCCCTGTTCTTGGACCCCAGCATCTGGACAGCCTTCGGTATTGATCTCTCGGACATGGGACATGTACTTATACTGCTCTACGCCATATTTATTGGTGGCAGTATCAGCCCTTGTTGAGTCCGTGAAGAGCTTTTTCACAAGAGACTTCTGGGGAAAGATGACATTTGTTTTGTCTAGCGTGCGTAATATCTCGTCGTATTCCTGCGGCAAGGGATCTGGTAGCTTGCCAGTGGCTGGGTCTTTGTAACCAGCCGCATAGTTGATCCTTGATGTTTCTGTAATGTTTGCGAAGTAATCGGCAACGGTCATGCTGAAGGTGCCATTAGGTGTTTGCGTTTTTAGATCAGCCTCAGATGTAAATCCCGGAAGGCCTAGAGCCTTGGCTTCTGCAATATCCGTAAGCCGTAGATCGTCTGGATCAAAGACTAGAAGGGCCACCCAGGGAACCATTGAACGAGCCACTGTTTCAGTCTTGCCGTCACTTCCAACTACAGGGCCAAAGTCGATTCCGTCAGTCATATTTGCCGTCACTCCTGGTGATATCTCCCACGGATAATGAGGGTCATTCAAGACAATATGAGGCAGAATTCGAGCCTCGTCTTGGTGGCCATCGGGAGGATAATGCGTATTGATCAATTTCGTGTCCAGACTAAAACGCGGCACTATGACCTCGAATCGCTGGCCGGCCAAGCCCAGAGCGCTGACGTCAGGTTTTGTGTTGTACAGGGTAAGCTTCTGAGTGCCAGATGTGATGGTTTGCGTTGCGTTGATTGTGTAGTCTTTTGCTTGGAGACTTGGCTTGTAAAAGCTGTATAGTCGCATTTCGCCTTTTTCAAGGAGTGGCCTGACTGGGTCTCCGGTTTGGGGATCTCGAGCCTGCTGGATGACTTGGGCCATAGACCCTTGGGTGAGCAATCGTGGACTAGACATTGTGAAAATGAGTTAATTGACAGTGATGTGTAAGATTGGAAAATAAACAAATATCTTGATTTGGTCGTTCATTGATAGCTCAGGTCCATAACATATCGAGTGCTGGAGTTGCATCAGGTTGTGCTGGTGATAATGTCGCCATCCTCAGGCCAAAAAGTGAAGGCGTAGCATGTGAATCGATGCGTTACCGGAACAGGCTTCGGGCATGACCACCCACACTCTCCAGGGATGAAAACAAACTATCGATTTACACCTCAGCGCTAATGTAAAGGGGCTGAAGAGGGGTAATCCCGCCTCCTTATCTCCTAGCGTCTCGGAACTACCCCAGCAAATCAAGTTATTGCAACTTCTGGCCATGTAGCTTTATACACTAGGTACTTCCAGTGCCTCTCGTATCTGGTGCTTCAAGTACGAAAAGCCATTAAGCCAAACACCATAGTCACATTTTCAGCTCCTGCATGCTGGTCAGCATACCTCTCAGCAGGCTGGGGTCTAGATCGTCCACACGGCAATGACGGCTTCTAATTTATGGCGTCGGCATTGTAACTTTGTAACTTTATCGATCAATCGATTCTGAACCTGGCTTGCTCGATACCGCACGTCATGATCTTCTGAGTCTCCTCGATATTGAGAATGCCCAACACCGACGCTGGTTTCTTGGAACATTAAAGCTGAATTTATTTATTCACCACCATGAGTGAAGCCGTAATTCAAATCTTGGACGACTCCAAGGCCAATGTTCTTCCGAATTGGAGAGACTTCCTCCAAGACCCCCAGGTCGGCTGCCAATTGGACGTAACACCAAATGCAACGGGAGGCGATCCAGAATTAGCCTGCACATTTACACAAGATGCACTTTGGAACGTCAAATTCGATAGCTCTGCAAATGACGTCCAGTTTCACACTGCCGACTACAACGTCGACAACAGCGTCATTATTGGGCTTCCTTCAACTTCAATATTATCTGGATCAACTACAACGCCCGCCCTTTTGGATATTCTCCAGAAATTCAGAGTTGCCGACCGCACCGGCAACATACCATTTGACAATGGATCATATCCTAGCCAAGATGGGAATCCCTCAGCCGCATCTCTCTCATCCCCAGGCACCTTGATGCAAAACATAGTCAAGGCCCTAGGACCTGGCCTGCCATTTCAGGTAGATACGACTGCAGAGCGTAACGCATTCTGGGTTACGCCGGGTCAAACCATGCGGGCTGATGTGTCTCTTACTTTTGTCCCATCTGGAGATGCTGCTACAGCTTTGCAAAACGTTTCAACGAAAATTTACTCTCACCTCGGCATTAACTTGTCGACCTTGTTCAGCTCCTTGAAGATAGTGATTCAGAAAACGTCCCTTGGATATGCTGTTTCCAGCGTCAGCGAAGATGTAGACCCACCAGTCACCACCGCATCTTCCATACATGTAAATAGTTATTATTCACTCGGCATACAATTTGTCGCTGGGCCGTTTCTCTTTTGGGTTGCTCTTGACGGCGGTGGTATGAACTTGTCGATTCTTCAGAACCCAGACTCTTCTTCTCCAGCCAACTTCTTTACACTTACTGGGCTATCTGAGGGCTCGGTAACACCAGTTCTAGGTCAGATTATTTCGAATCTACATCTTTTAAGGGTCTCTGCAACAGTGGATGCCGCTGCTGGCACCTATTGGTCAATATTATTCTCTATGGAGTGGGGAGCGTTCAACATTTCGCTTCTATACGATCATTCCAGCGCTACATTTTCTGGTGGTCTTATCCTCGATGGGTTCTACACGACTTCTGGTCAATTTCTGCAGCCAGCCTTTAGTGTCAGCCAGGCTATCCTTGCCCCGGCTGGCACAGTCACAAAGCGCTTTTATAAGATACGAGATCTTTCTTCGGAACTGTCGAGTCTGCCCAACTCCCTTCCAACTGTTATAACCGCAGCCAGCATATCGTACCAGATAACGTCAAAAGTATTATCTTTGTCTGCGAAGTTGATTAGGCCACCACCGCCTCCTACTACCACTGGACCACAAGTTCCAGCTCCGTTCGTCTGGGAAGATCTTGACGTCAGATTGGCTGTTGGACCAGGGTCGTTCTCATGTACACTGGCTACCGACTTTCTGTTGACGAGTCCACTGGATCTGAGCGACTTTGGCATGATTGGCCTCAACGTTTCATATCAGAATAAAAGTTGGCTTCTTTCTGGACTGGCGCAGAACATCAACGGCGCCATGCTATTTGGGTGGTTTGACCCCAACTACAACGAATCGCTTCTTTCTGTTCTTGGGAAACTTCAGATTCCTGAGGTTCAAGTAGTTTATACCTACGCAGATGGTGGAGCGGCTACAAGTTTTGCCTTTGTTGGTACCATCCAGGTAGGGCTGCTACAGCTGCGCCTTTTCTATCAATATGTCAGTTCAAATGTCACTGGTCAGACGGCCGCACAGGCAACTCCACCAGGGTCACAAGGCACTCTGCTACCAGCAGATGCCCCTGTACCTGTCCTCACTGTACAGGCAGCTGGCGGCCCAGATACGCCACCTGATAAGAAGGTTCAGACAGACTGGACATTTGAGTGTGATCTAGGAGCATCTGCCCCCAATGGACAGACTGCGACTTTGGGTGCTGTAGTCAATTCCATTGTCCCTGGAGCGGCAGACTCTCTCCCGACCTTTGTTTCTGGAATTGAGATCCCTTCTGCTGAAGGAGGTCACAGTCCGGTTTCTATAAAGGTCGCAAAGCATGGAACAGAACAGGTCGCTTTTGCATTTCAAGTTGAAATCGAGCATGTCAGCTTTACCTTTGCTCAAATAGGAGACAAGGACCCTACCAAGACCAAGAGGCTCGTTCGTGTTGCTGTTGGGAATCTTCCAAAACTATCAGGTATTCCACTGATTGGAGACTTGATACAACCTTTCGACGCTCTGGAGTATTTGTGGGTGAGCGATTCTGGTGGTCTTCTAAAGTCCGAGGTCTCTGCCTTGAACCAGCAAGTTATGCCTGTCGGTAACCCTCTTTACTTTTCAGCCACCGTGGACCCATCAGCCAGCGCCAAAGCCTCGACAGCTGATAGTGTCGTGGTAGTTCCAGGACATCACTTCATTGTGATACAGAACCAGAAAGCTGTCCTCGATCATGTCTTTGCAACTGCAAAACCATCTGTACCTCCACCCAAAACTCCAAATACACCATCAGAAGCCCTGACAGCTGGGGTTACCGTTTCTGATGACGAACCATCCGTGCCAGCAAGTCCCCCTTCAAAGGGCGAGTTGACTCTTAGCCTCGGCCCGCTCACAATCAGTGCCATTTCGCTGCAATATCAAGAACAAGGGGATGTGCCACAGATATCTATCACGATGGATGCTACGTTTGCCATGGGCCCAATTCTGCTTGAACTTATAGGTTTCGGATTTACAGTCCCATTAGACGGTGGTATTACACTGGATAATCTTGCGAGTCTCGTAGGCAAGATGTCACCCGTCATCTCCGGCATGGTTGCTTCATTTAATCAACCCCCTCTTCTGATAGCTGGCGGATTTGAGCATATCGTCACCAAGACTCAAGATACATATCTTGGGGCGATAGGAATATCATTTCCACCCTACAACTTTATAGGTATCGGAGAATACGCTGTTCTTGATGGTTTCAAATCCATCTTTCTTTACGCCAAACTCAACGGACGTGAGTTTCCTCTCCTCTCTATCAGTACCCCAGCCCTCGGCTATAAATGTTGACAATTATAGCACTTATTACTCTTGAGTTCGGCGAGATCTCTGGCATCAGAATGGGCTTTGGTTACAATTCTTTTGTGACTCCCCCAACAATCGACCAACTAACAAGTTTCCCCTTCATTGACGACACAGTGACAGCTAGTGCTGGTAGTGATCCTTTCCTAATCGTACAGACCATGACTCAAACCGGTCCTCCATGGGTAACACCAAAAGAAGACGAATACTGGCTTGCAGCGGGGCTATCAGCATCGCTTTTTGATTGCCTCACTGTTACAGCGGTGGCGATGCTAGAGGTCAAGTCTGGTGGATTCGACCTCGCTATTTATGGTGACGCTGTTGCTATGATGCCGCCAGATGCCCCAAGCAGGGAGTCCTGTCTCGTCTATGTTGAGCTAGCTATGGTGATCGAATTCAATATGGGACAGGGATATTTTCGCGTCGAAGCAGCTTTGGCACCAACATCTTTCCTACTTGTTCCCCAATGCCAGCTCACGGGAGGATTTGCCCTGGTATACTGGTTTGGAGTATGTGAGATACCCAAGGCAATATGAACAATGAACTAACCTGGCTATAGTCTAATCCACATGCTGGAGACTGGGTCTTCTCAGTTGGAGGTTATCACCCTCAATATCAAGTTCCAGACTGGTACCCTGTACCACAGCGTCTCGGAATATGTTTCACAGTTGGCAGCTGTTTATCCGTTGTCGGAAACTGCTATTTCGCTGTGACGCCCAAAGTCGTCATGGGAGGTGCTTTGATCCACGTTAGTCTCGATCTTGGACCTTTGCAGGCTTGGCTAGATGCTCAGTTCGACTGCCTGATTAACTTCCACCCTCTTCACTACGTGGCACAGTTCAATGTATCAGTGGGCGTGTCGTTCAATATTGACATCCTGTTCATTCATATCCATATTAGTGCCAGTATAGGTGCCTTCTTGGTTATTCAGGGGCCAGAATTTGGAGGAACAGCCCAGTATGTACCAATTTCTTTATTATTTCATGGCAATAGGAAACACTGAACTAACTTTGACCAGTGTCGACTTTTGGGCTTTTGGATTTACTATAGATTTCGGAGCCAGTCCTAAGGCAAAGGATCCTCTCTCTCTTCTGGACTTCTGGAAAATGGTGCATCAGCCCGGCCCAGACGTCCCTTCCAAGAACGCTATTGACCCGGAGCGTGTTCAATCTGTTATTTCCTATGACCCCCGTTCCGATTTGGAGGGAACCATGATTCCTGCACCTAAGGGAACAGGCACCGTGCCCCGTCCATTACCAGCTCCAGAGGTAGTCGAAGCAGCTGCCTTAAAGTTTGCTCTTGAGGACGGTAACTATCCAAACCCTCTCAAGCTTGAGCCAAAACCAAGCCCTGCTCCCGCTCTCTCTGGCAACATTGCTCGAGTCACAGCAGCATCCGGTACCGAGAGCAATGCGGTACCCGATAGTAACGCTGGTCAGGGTACAAAGTGGTTCGTCAAAGGTGGTACCTTCAAGTTCCGTATCCAAGCAGACTTCGCGCTCAGTTATGCTTCGGTGGCTCCGGCCTTGATACAAGCAGAAGATGGCGCTGGAGCAGAAGTGCCTGTACTAAATGGTGGTCCTCATCCTACCAAGACAAACATATTCTCACGGCCGATGCAAGTCACGACAGATATAGTCTCTGAATTGTCTGTTGTCATTATGGAGACTGTTAGTGCCAAGATTATTGGTGGCTGGACAGGAGCATCGTTTGATATCAAATCTGTGCCGACTGGAACATGGGGCAAATACTCAACAGACACAGACCCTTCTCAGAGCGATGCATCATCACTGTTATCCCACGACGGTGCTACAGTGCAACTACCCATGGGATTGCTACTGAGTTCACCAGCACCTATTCTTGCCCTCAGCACTATACCCACGTTTAGCGCAAGTGATGCAGCGAAAATGGGTGTCGTGGACCTCCGATTTATACCTACTATGCCTGGTACGAATTGGTTTGTTCCTGGATACGATCCAATCCGCAAGGCAGTACCAGATACTTCAGTACCCGGTGGGCTAGATTACGTCGCTGTGAGCCCAGATCTGAATGCCAAATCAGGGGTTATCATGGCACCGACTCAAGTCAGATACACCCCAGCAGAGCTTAGCTCAAAGGAGATTAGCGAAACAAATCAGCAGCTATGGGATGGCATGGGAACTGATTGGGTAAAATATGCTAGTGACAAGAAGGCTCTAGTAAATGATACGACAGATGGGTTGCTAGTGACGGTCGAGAAGATTTTCGGATGGGCAAAGCCTTTCCCAGCCACTTCAACTGCTGCAGCAACGTCAGCTCCCAGTCCATGGCAGCTTAAGGGAGACTTCCCAGCAAAGCTGGTGCGCAGTGCCAATAAGGATGGTACAGTAGTCAAGGGATTAGAAGCAACATATCTTGCACTCCCACGGCACACTGTAGTGGTTGTATAAGAGAGCTAGCAGGATAAATTTGCATTATGTTATTGGCTTCAAGATGGGATATACTACTAAAGGCATGAGTATGACCTCTTCCTAAATTAACACCGTATTAAAATAAACAACAATTGGGATTTTAAACTAATCGATAACCTATACTTAAAATACTAAACCTACTAAACAATGGCTAGTACTCCTATAATTATTATCATGAAATCGGCTTGGAAATAGGGGATAAGAAGGAATAATCGGAATTGTATTAAACCACCAAAGGGTTCAAGAGTACACTAAGGAGATCGTTGGTGGTGTTATGAATGGGATTCCTGCAAATGCAGTTGCTGGCGGTAAGGCAGAAACTAGTTTGGAAGGTGCTTAATGCTGATTATCTGTTTTAGTTGTGGGTGGCCTTATGTGTGCAGTGATGTAACTATGTCCAACCAGGATGAAACGGGCTGAAGGTGGAAGAATGTTATATAATTAAGTTGATTAGTCAAGCTGGCCAATAGACTATACCCATAAGACTAATTAGTTCTCAATATCACTGGCGAGGAAGGCTAATACGCTACCACCAATTATTAAGTATCTAACCATGGTGAATCTCAGAGTCAGACCTCTCCGACTCTTCTCAGCATCTTTCTAGGCCTTTAGAAGAGCCTTTTAATCGGTTTTGGTACGACGTGCGACAAGTTGTTGTTGCTGCGGGTGATTTGTGAGGCGAGCTACCTCCTTTTGAAGCGCATCACAGGACTCTTGCACGTCTTGCAACATCATCTCCTTGTTTTGAACTTCAGCTTCGAATTGGCTTCGAAGGTTAAGAATTCGCTGCTTCAGCGCTCTTGTCTCGGTTTGATGTAGATCTACCATTGTCTTGACCATGGCTCGGCGACCCTGCTCAGTCTGTTGGATTTCTTTATCCACTTCAGCCTTCAGCTCCTGTTGTTGAAGAGAATACTCCTTATCCGAGCCTAACGATGTTCTTTCTAGCTCGGTATTGAGTCGTTTGAGCTGATTGTTATGTTCCAAGCGAGCTTTGTATAGGTACTCAGCGGCTGCTATTCCTGCGGCTGTTTCCCCTAAGTTCTTCTTCTCATCAACGACCTCGCGTTGTAATTGAATTACACGCGGCGAATGATTCTCTAGTCGTCAGGCCAGGCTATTGACGATCCGTTGTCCTAAGCCTGCTTTACTGTAGCCTCTTTCGTAGTGTCGAAACATTGTTGCTCCTTTGGTGACAAGATCACCGAAAAGTCTTGATTTATCAACAGCTCAAGTTCTCGCCCTTCAAAAATATTCCTTTCCGTAGAATTTGGAGATTCAGGCCACATAGTGGTAACGATGGCGAGATTATCATTTGAAGCAAATCCAGAAACGGCTTTCAGGATTCTTAAGCTCCTTAAGTTTGACCCGGCCATTTGGTTATTTGTGATAGGATATAATATTATAATACCGCTGATTGGCACACCATTTGCTTACGACACACCGAGATAAGTTGCTAATATCTCTAGCGTATCAATATCAGAGCGAGTTGTGTCGTTAAAACCAGGGTATCTATGAGAAAGGTGCGTTGGCCATGTCTGGTGTACTGGAAAACACCCATGGAGCTAGTGCCTGTTAATTAGTAAGATATTCTGTTAATAGAAACGTTAATTTGCTAAGTCGTAAGCGTGGAATAGAAGCTGCTTTATTACTCACATGAATAAAGCCCATAGCCTACAACGACGCTATGACCTGTGCAGTTTGAGATGAATGTACTCTTGCCAGCTCCTGTCAGGCCCATAACAAACAAGAACTTGTCTCCTAGCTCCGGCTGGTTAAGACCAAGAAATGTCTTGAAGCATTCAGCTTGATCAACCAATGCGTCAGCACCAAGACTGGGGGTACTCATGTCGGATATTCCAATAGTTAATCTCTAGATTATTAATAACTGAGAGTGGGAAACCTCGATAAGAGAAAAGGCATATGCAAGATCTTGGCCAAAAGTCAAATTGAACTCTGTCATGGTACAGGCTGATTGAGAGTGCCTTGAGAGTGCCTTGGTAGTGAGGCAACCTTTGAGGGGGTTTGTCGATGGCTGTACAGTAGGTGCTTAGTCCACTAATATAATCTGCAGTGTGTGATTCAACCAAGTAAGCGTGCATATGCACGTCGGTCACAAGCCTAGATGGTCAGCCCGCACTTGACAACCTTCTGCCAAAAAGGTGAAATCAATCGCAGGACTTGCCTAAAAATGCGATAGTAGGTACTTTCTAAGTCTGAAGAACTTATATTGCTTTAATTATTTTATTGGTATTGCATTTATTAAACTAGATCTTTATAGGTCTTGTAAACTCTACCAGCGTTCGGGTAACCGAGGAGCCAGCTGCATGTATTGGCTGCAGGGAAAACCAACAATGATAAGGCGCAGCAATAGTGATGGCGTGCAAATATGTAGCCCTCTTCTCGGCAGACGACTGCCTGATAACTGTACAGCTACGCATATAAGCAAAGACTTCTCCATAATGGTTTTATATAACCAAACCTAGCCTCCCAGTCAAACAGGCCGCAAATACTAATATAATCAGAGACAGAACTAAAGGACACTTAAATATATTTCTATCCTTAGAGCCGAGTTCCTGCTGCTCTAAGCTAAGCTGCTACTAAGAGAGGGCTAAGGATTCGAGGAGTAAGCTAAGCAAGGGACTTGCCTATTATTACCTTAATTTTAAGATTAACTCTAGTATACCATTCCTATATCATAGGACATGGCTTTTAGTAGATACTATAGCAATTGAATTAATTCTTATATATATATAAAATTTATATATTAATCTTTTTATTTTTTTTAAAAACGAAAAACTATTAAGAACCTAAGCTGAATAACTTTAATTAAGAAGTTATATAAACAGTAGCTTAATAATATAAAAAATCAGTTGATAGGCCTAATAAAGGCCATCGACGTACTTTTGTAATTTCCCTGAGTATAAAGCTAGTGAACCAAATGGCACGTGTGGTGTTGACTATTGGGCGCTACTGCAGGAATCAACCCCAACACCGTTAGCTCGCGTGGATGACAATCGATAGTTCTGTCTCGGCTATGGAAATGACAGGGTTTAATGAGAGCTGAGATCAATAGCTTCATAAATTTTGCAAGCTAGAACATCCAGGCGCCAAGCCCTGACGGTATAAGAAGCCACTTCGACCGCCACTGATGCATTGTCTGTTTTTGAACCTGTAGGCGATTTAATTCTCACCTTAGTCTTTCGTTAGCAATGCGCCTTTACGCCTCGTTTTCTCTAGCCTTCGGGCTTGTGGCTGCCAGCCCATGCAAGCCGTTGACTTCAGGTATAGTGACCTCGAATGGACATTTTATTGAAGTACGGGTTAACTGAGACAAAACAGGCTCAACCGCTGTTTCTGCGACTTTCTCTTCCTCAGTAACCGAGATCTCCAGCACGTTCGCTGAGTCCGCGACTTCTACAGTCGAAACTCTCGCTACTGAAACTTCAACTGTGATTGAGTCTGAGACATCGACTGCGATCGACACCACCGCTACTGAAGCCTCAACTTTTGTTGGTTCAACTAGCACCGAAACTACCGATGCCACTATCTCGGCTTCTGAGACGTCGTCCCAGGCCACCTCTGGCACGGCAGTATTCACATCAGTGACTTCTGCTGACACGACCACCACCGGTACAACCGAGACATCCACCGCCGAGACGTCTGCAGCTACGACGACCACAGTTGAGACTTCTACAGCCATGACAACCACCACCACATCAGAAGAACCTGGTCCCACTGATCATCTCCTCATCGCCGGTCTAGGCCCCGCTCAAGGCCTTCCCCTGAAATCGACGAAGCAAAACGGCGATTTCATGATCTTCGGTCAACGTTCATCAAGGTGGACAGTCGGTCGCTTCGTCGTCGATCCAACCACTGGATACCTCACCCAAGACGGCATTCCCGTCTGCGCAAGTTACCGTGGCATGAGTCGAAACGCCGCCCTGACTCCTTGCTCAACCGAGTACAATTTGTATGGCACGGCTCGTCTCACCTGCGCACGAAACCCTGCGGCTGGTACTGCTCTTCAGTGCTCTGCTGTAAAGTTGAACTGTGTGCCGAACGGACCAGGTGACAGCCAGATCTGTAGTGTTTCGACTGAGGCCAGTTGGAAGAGGTTCTTTGTCAGTACCGGCTCCGACTACACTGTGTACCTCGGTGCTGACGACTTTGCATCGCCGTCCTTCGTGTCTGTGGGCATTTTCGTTGATCGAGCTCCGACTGCCGCTGCTCCAACAGCACCGTAGTCTAGAGGTGAATTACCAGCTGCATAGAATCATAAACGCGCTTTTACTTCTCTGTATCTATATACCGACAATGCATAGATAACATTTTATTATATCACCTTCTTATTGTTAAGTTGTGGGTTTTCTGTTGAATCCTCCAGCCCCCAACAATAAGACACTTTTACCTTGGTCCGACTTGCTTACATACTCAACTCACTCTTTGACATTGCCAATATGAGAGGGTTATTAAATCGAAGCACTGAGGTCTTACCAAGAGTTACTGGTTCTTTGTGTTAACCGGATCTGGAGTTTCGTGATTACGCCAAGTCGCATCCAGATTATGACAGCGATTCCACGAGTAATAACAAGTATCTATATAAGGCCAGTACCAAATTTCCCACTGGCGCCAATACTTATTGCAATTCCGACGACTATAACGGCTCTTGTCTTACGGCCTAGCTAGTCTACTAAGATGTCAAAGCCAATCATACCGACGATTATACCGATGAGAAAGGCACTGGATAGCCGAGAAGCCATTATGCTTATTAGGGCATCTGGACATAGAGACGCGAATAAAAGTTCGAGATTGCCGATGACTCCTACGTTGTTAATGTGGTGTTAATGGATTGAAGTTCACTACTTGAGGACGATCAAGAACATACTATCCATCAGAACCCAAGGCGAGACGAGAAAGGATCATCATCAGGTACACAGACACCTTGGAATAGATGGTCTGTTTCTCAAGGTGGCTGACACCGACCTCAACATCTTCGACCCCTTTCTCTTTGACCTTCTTCGTGTCATGAGGCTGGCCATCCGACATGGTTGGCGGACTAATCTCAAGAGTTGACATTGTAAGTGGTAATCTCCAGGTTGGTAAGAATACGTAAGAGATGCCGTTGGAATAGAGCAGTATTTCATACTACGACATGAAGTTCAAGTGCCAGAGCTTTAAGGATGAGAATAGCAAACCTAATCGCCGAACGAAATTTGCGTGTTGCAGAAATAACTAAAGAGATAAGAGAGGTTCAGACTGAATAAGAAACGAACTTTCAGCTGATGAGATTGGACAAGATAAAGTTGAAGAATGAAAGCATCGAGTTGGAGAACCAGCAAAAGCTCCAACGACAAGGAAAGTCGAGATCTAAGGCATCGACCAGTACTCAAGAAACTAGCCTAGACTTATAGGTTTAATTAAAACTTTATTATTAAGTATAAAAGGAGAGTAGATATCTTAAGGTAATTGACTTTTACGCCTGCCCAAGATAATATATTAAAATAAAAGGTTTTGTTTTTTAAAGTGTCTCTAATATCACATAAATAAGAGCCTGCCCCTCTTTATATCTTGGTTATATGTCACTCTATATATATGGCGCTTTAATACCATCGACAGAGCAATTTCTAAGCGATCAACTTTAGGAACCTTTCTGACAGAGCGACAAGAATTACCTGATTTTAACAATGCCTGCAGCCACCATGGAACCAAACCCAGAGACATCTTATGAGTCAGGCGTACCTGTAATCACCTTTCGGTCTTATTTTATGTTCTTCCTACTTACACTTGGTGGGGCGTTGGTCTATCTCAACATCAGAGAGGACTTCAACCTGGCATTCTTCTTGGGTGCAAGTGCTATATTTCTTAGAGTTGCCGTTATAGGTTCAAGGAGAAGAAAGGGGAAGCAATGATGATTGAGAACCTTGGGCAATTTAATTGACTTGGCTTGCATAGAATCTTATGCCTCTGAGCTTATGATCTTTTATCAAGCATTCTATCCTCGTCACCATTTCTCATACATGGTCTTATACAACGCATCGCAAAACAGCGTAATAGCTCTCGACCCAGCTTCAAGAACTGCATCCATCGCAATGAACGGATGTGGCTGGCCCTTCATAACATTCAGCTCCGCCTTGACACCCGCGTCTTGCAACTTCTTCGCAAACTGCTCACCCTCCGACCTCAATACATCTAGTTCGCCGACCACAAAACAAGCAGGCGGCAGCTTCGAGAAGTCTCCCTTCCAGAAGATCGGACTGGCTTCCGGATGGGACCAGTCTGCCTTGTTGGGGAGATAGTGGTTTCGGTACCAAAGCATTTTGGGAGCTGGGAGAGCCGGAGAGTGCTGGTTTTCTTTCCAGGAGACGTTATTAGTGGTATCGGCGGTGTTGTCCATTACGGGGACGGAGAGGAGTTGAAGGGAGAATTTGAGGGATCCCCGATCAGCTGCTCGTTGACACATGATGGCTGCCAAGTTTGCGCCAGCAGAAGAACCGCCTGTATCATCCAGTTAGCACAAGCAGCCGTGCCCCAATCGAGTCATTCTCACCTGTCGCCAGCTTTGACGTGTCCAGTCCGAGAGTCTCTTTACCCTCGTCCATCACCCAAAGAACAGCCTCCCACGAATCATGCACCGCCGCAGGGAATGGGTTCTCAGGTGCCAACCTATAATCAACAGCCACGACGACACATTTCCCTCTTGCACACAGATGCGACGCAATAACATTCTCGGTATCTATTGTACCGAGAACCCAACCGCCACCGTGGTAGTAGATACACACAGGCCATCCATTCTCAGGCTTATCGCCAATTGGAGTGAAGCATCGAACCTTGACATCAGGTCCTTCGCTTTCTTTACGTTTGATGGCATAGTCGATTGTACTTGCGACTGGCTGAAGAGGACCACTGCCGGGAATGAGAATGCCACTGCTTCGGGATGCTTCTACCGGTTGGAGATGAACTTGCTGCTTGTCGATGATGTGCTTGTTATAGAATGCTGCATATTCAGGGTCGATTCTGTCGAGGACTGACTCGTGCAGGGGATAAGGTGGTTGATTGCTCATGTCGCAAAAGTGTGTCTGAACCTAGAGAATAATTTGCCGTTGAATCGATGATCTGAAAATACGCCTATGGCTGTTGTGAGTGACGATGGTGTCTTTAAGCTTCGGAGGTTTATTTCGCGCCGGCACTTTTGCGCGGGTTTCCGAAATCGGGCATCCGGTGGAACCTCTACAGTCCTCGGCGGTTGGCTTGCACTGGGTCGGATCGTCGCTCTACGTTACATGGAGGGAGCACCAACCTCTTGTGAGATGGTAACCTACGCTTATGCTGGTAACACTGTGTTTCGAGTCAGCTGCGATGATGATTGCAGGGTATTGCTATCTTGATAGGTGCTTTGAACATGTAACCTCCGAATCTAAGCCCTTGCAACCTGTATCTTGTCTCCCCCGCATATCCCATCTGATGTCCGGGTGAGATAACGGTCCAGATACATACAGAAGATCTTGTGAATCATACAAAACTGTCAACTACCCTTCCTTTTCCTTCGCACTAGATTTATCTGCCACATTTGCAAACAAGTCGCAGCCAAGTTGGGTCGCTAATTCTCAGACAATTCGTTGCCATGGACACCAAAGACCACAAAGAGGATGGCATCATCGACGACACCTACGCCGAAGGCACTGGTGAGGAGACAGTTCTCGAAGTCGACCATATCGCCGAGCGTCAACTCTGTCGCAAGTTCGACGTTCGGCTGATGCCCGTTCTGGCCATCATGTGTAAGACAACACGCCTCTACACTGTTCACCAACTCGTCTGATCATCTATAGACCTCTTCAACGCTCTAGACAAAGGCAACCTGGGCAATGCACAAACCGTTGGTCTCAGCGACGGTAAGTCAACAAGCTCCCTATCATCTCACAAGCTGACACGCGACAGATCTCAACTTCAAGCCAAACCAGTATAATCTCCTCGTATCAATCTTCTTCGTGCCCTACGTCATATTCGCTCCTCCGACTGCCATACTCGGAAAGAAATACGGTCCTGCGCGAGTCCTCCCAATTCTCATGTTTACTTTTGGATCGATGACTTTGCTGGCTGCTTGCACTCAGAACTTTGGTGGCATGTTTGCCCTGCGATTCTTTCTTGGCATGGCGGAATCTGGCTTCTTTCCACTGGTCATTTATTATTTGACTACATTTTATCGAAGAGGTGAACTTGCGCGTCGTCTTGCGGTATTCTACGCTGCGTCAAATATCGCCAACGCTTTTGTATGTTTCCTTTGCTCTAAATATGAGGCCTTCGGCTAATGACAACAGAGCGGCCTTCTATCCTTCGGCGTCTTCCAAATCGACTCCAAAATCTTCGTCTGGCGATATCTCTTCATCATCGAGGGCTCAGCGTCAGTGCTCTTCTCCATCTTTGCATTCTGGTACCTCCCTCGCAGCGCAGCGCAAGCCAAGTTTCTCGGCGAAGAAGAAAAAGCGCTGGCTTTTCATCGCATGCAAGTCGACTCTTCGTCTGTTGTGCAGGAAAAGTTCAACTTCAAGGATTCGATCAAGATCTTTACGTATCCGACGACGTATTGCTTTTTGTTAATTGAGATTTGTCTTGGTGTACCGATTCAATCGGTTGCACTGTTCATGCCTCAGATTATCCAGCGATTGGGATATGGACCTGTCAAGACGAATCTTTACACTGGTAAGTGATTAATGAATTGAACGTATAGGATTCTACTGATACAATATACTAGTCGCACCAAATGTCGGTGGTGCTGTGATGCTCCTCATTCTGGCCTTTAGCTCGGATTTTCTACGCATTCGCTTCCCGTTCATCATGCTCGGATTCGCCCTCACGTTCATCGGCTTCATCATCTACGCCGCCATCTCCGACGTCCAAGCTCAATTACAATTAGCATACTATGCATGCTTCATGATGGTCTGGGGAACATCTGCCCCATCAGTCCTCTTGTCAACATGGTACAATAATAATATAGCCCACGAGGGCCGTCGCGTAGTCCTCACGTCAGTCGGTGTCCCCCTCGCCAATCTCATGGGTCTCGTATCAAGCAACATCTTCCGCGAGAACGAGAAGCCCAAGTACCCCACAGCTCTTATCACGACTGCTTGTTTCGGTGCATGTGGATGCCTCATTGCGGGTCTGCTTGGTGGGTATATGGTGTTTGATAACATGCGGAGGAATCGTAGAGCGGGGAGGAAGACTACGGCTGCTGATGTACCGACGAAGCGTCTGCGCGACGGGCCAGCGGTTCCCGAGTTTCGCTGGTTTCTGTGAGGGAGATGGTGCTGTAAGGGGGGAAGATCAGCACCCCGCAGCGGGTTTGGGAGAAGCGGGGAAAATAACGCACTGTGTTGTGTCTGCATTGTACTACGTTACCTTGAACTGACGATCCTGGTCTTGGAGATAACGATAAACAGAGGAGACCAGAATTGGAGCCGAGAGATATCCCAAGTGTTACACCAGTTATCAGTATTCTTTGTCCGTCTGTCCGTATCATTTCGATCATCATCACCGCCATCATGTACTCTCCCAAAGTAGGCGACAGCATCGACTCGCTCGACACCCCCTCCATGATCGTCGACCTTGACGTTATGGAGGCCAACATCAAGAAACTCATGGACCGGCTGCTTCCAACTGGGCGCAATATTCGACCCCATCTCAAGACGAGCAAGAGCGCTATCGTTGCAAAGAAGCTCGTCGCTGCTGGTGCAAAGGGCGGTTGCGTCGCGAAGCTGAGTGAGGCCGAGGCAATTGCTGCTGCTGGGTTCACAGACCTTCTCATCACTTGTGAGATTGTCGGGCCGGCCAAAGTCAAGAGGCTGGTGGAGCTGTTCAAAAAGCATCGAGAGATCAGGATTGTGGTGGATGACGAGAGAGCTGCGACGGCTATCAACGACGCGCTGGAAAAGTCAGGAACTGAGGACCCCATCTCGGTGTTGATAGACTTGGATGTCGGGCTACATCGCACAGGAACTCAGCCAGAGGGAGCTCTTCCTCTGGCGAAGCATATCAGCACTCTGAAGCAAATGCGACTCATTGGAGTTCAGGGCTACGAGGGTCACCTGCAACATCTTCCCGACTTTGAAGACCGTAAGAAACAGTGCCTGGAATCAATGAAGATCCTCACAGATACTGCCCAAGCGCTGAAGAATGAAGGCTTCAACATTGATGTAGTCACAACAGGGGGAACAGGCACTGCTGACTTTTGTGCAACTGTGCCTGGCGTGACAGAACTCCAGCCCGGGTCTTTCATCTTCATGGACACCGACTATCGAAACGCCATTGGAACATACTACTCTCACAGTCTATCCTTTCTCGCAACTATAGTTAGCAAGCAAGGAGAGCGACAGGTCACGATCGACACTGGCCTCAAGTCTTTGACGACCGATAGTGGTCTGGCTGAGTGCAAGGATCAAAGATATAGCTATTTCCAACTGGGCGATGAGCATGGAGCGTTGACTTGGGAGGAGGGTACGCCAGCGCTTGACGTTGGTGATAGAGTTGAGATGATTCCAAGTCACATTGACCCAACTGTCAATCTTCACGACTTTTACTATGCGTACAGGAATGGGGTTATTGAGGAGATTTGGCCGGTTGACTCTAGAGGAAAGGTCCAATAGGACAATTAGCCAAAGACTCGACTAATAAATGTGATATCGCAGAATTGCCTCTCATGGTTGTATGAAAGAAATGACCAGTGGTCGACATATAAATAACGACCAAATTTTATAATTACCCGAAGTTCACCAACTAATTCTCTTTTTAACCGCCCAACAAGGGTACCATTTATTGAGCGATGTTGGTTGTGACCTGGCTCGCATCTCACCCAATAATCACCCCTGTCCAACGACGCCTTCTTGGCTCGAAGGATCAGGTGTAATTTCATTTTCGTAGCAAAAGGGGCGTCGCCAAATTCTTTCAACCTCTGTCATCCCCACTCGAGCCGATCACGTATTTGCGCGTGGATAATACTCGCCATCAGCAACCATGACAACACAGGCTCCGGATCTCACAACAACCTTCACGCCCGCCAAGTCATGCTTTCAGTACTACAAGTATAGATATACAGGCGATGAACTTACATGTCTAGAAGGCGGCACCGGTGCGCCCAGCGCGTGCACCTACATGCAGTTGGGTCCCTCCGGGAGCGACGCCGACTGCTTCCCCAGCAGCTTAGAACTCGGTTCAACCTTTTACTACTCCCCCGGTATATGTCCCAGTGGATTCGAAGTTGCATGTAGTTCGACAGTCGGCGGCGAGACGAGAGCGACATGTTGTCCAAGGTACGAAGCCCATGGCTGTTGACGGGTCATGCTGACGGCGATGCAGTTCATTTAGTTGTCAAACAGAGACAGGCTGGCCTTGGTACAGCACTGATCTTTGCACCATCGCGATCCCACGTACGGTTGAGGTGATAGTTTCCGAATCAGTTGTTGGAGGAGATTGGAAAAGGACTACTGTTAGCGGAGCTGCAGCTAATGCTATTGGTATTCCTATCCGATGGCATTCCTCCGATTTCGCGTCCACCACGACTGGAGCCAGGACTTCTGCAACGGGCAGCGCAACTGAAACGATATCTTCCTCGACCGGCACTTCTTCGAGTGATTCTTCGTCGGATAATGGGGGATTGAGCACTGGAGCAAAGGCAGGCATTGGGATTGGCGTTGGAATTGCAGCTCTGGCTGGATTTGCTGGATTAGGCTGGTTTGTGCTTCGAGCAAGGAGGGCTAAGCAGGCAAATACCACCGCTGCAGCTGGGGGAGAAGAGGCCAAGGAATTTCAGATGCAGCAGCAACAGCACCCATGGGAGCTTGATAGTCACGAGACTATGTCCCCGGCGGAGCTGCCATCGGATAGTGTAAGTCATGTTAGGTATAAATAAAACACGTAGTGCTGGGCAAATTAAAGAGTTAAAGGATATAATATTTATCAGAGTACTTTCATGTTATCAAGAGAATTGTAAGGGTAATAATGCCAAGGGCGAAGATCCAATACCGGCAGAAAACGCTGCGATGAAGATTCTCCAACCGAGAGAAGCCTCCGACCTGAAGCTTGTGCATTGCTCGAGTGCTAAACTTGGGCTTAGTGGATTAAAATGGACTGGTGTAGAAAGGCTTGGAACAGGCGGTTGTCTGACACTGATGTCCATGTTTCCCAGTCACATCAATTGACCTGGTCCGTGCAGTCAAGCGCCTACAAGCTATCCGAAATTCCGGGCGCTTGCGCAGCGAAGCTAATTGGATATTCAATCCCAGTAGTTTGGTTCCATAGCATTTCACCTAAGTATTCTGTCAATTGTCACCTGACAAAGATCCAAAATGTCACATTGACCGCAGATTTAAAGCGCCCGCACATTGCTGAACTTAGATTCCATGATAGGTTGCCAACGTGCTGTCACGACAGGCTGACCAACAGCATAAAATTTGGTAGGTTATGTCACGCAAGGTGGGGCAATGAGCAACCAACAGCCTCAACAGACTTCATGAACTGACCGTGCCTAGTACGACCGGGAATGTTTCTTTTATGTGCAGAAGTTATTAATATGGTTGTCATGCAATGGCAACCGCGGACGTAACCTGGACAGGAGTCGTGACGAATATTGGACTTGATGAGCTTACGGAGGCGCCGATAAATCACAAGCCAGGAACTGCAGAAGGAATCGAGGCATAGGGCAAGTTTATTTCTGCAAGCGACTGTTGCGCTATTTAAGACGAAATATGGTCAAGGTTCCACCAAAAACAAGTGACATGACTGTTACTTGGACTAACATAACAGACAATACATCTTCCGCCAGCGACGCATCGGCCGGAGAAGACAACGCGGAAGGCAGCTCTATAGATTCGGGCAGGCTATCGACTGGAGCCATAGCATGTATTGCCATTGTGGTCCGAGATGCTCAGAGTGCACTCCACAACGCGAAAGGTTTAATGTCGTTGAGCCTCCCAGTCATACTCCCATACTTTGACACCGTCTACAACTAGGTCATAATGAACAAGCAGCCTGCCTGTTTGTGTGGTGTCAAATGTGACTTTTCCGAATTTTGAAGAGCCCCAAGGATATGAGTAAATTGATACATCAGTCTCCTCAATCTCCTTGTGGAACCTGTCGAACGGTTCGTAGAACTGGTTCAACGGCGACGTGGAGAACTCAATAACTGGTTTGTCGCCTTTGGCCTTTGCCGGGAATTTTGTGGTAGCATGTTCATGACGATCCTAGGATGTGTTAGCTTGACCTTTTAATGCGTGACAAAGCATCTTATAGACTGCATCAAAGGCAACAGAAGGAAACTCACACCACTGAGAATAACAGCGCCACCATTCTGCTTCATGGTATCCAGGATTGAATCCCGCTCCCATAGAAACCCTGACCAACTGTCTGCTGAGTCTGGGCCCCTCCAATTCCTCGTAAAAGGCACGCTGCTGACTACCACTTTCCAATCAGACTCTGATGTGAGCCACTTTTGTAACGCAGCAAGCTGTAATGCACCAAGCATTGTTTTCTCTGGCCCATCAGCCATCGAATTATCTGATCGATATCGCCTGGTATTCAAGACAAAGAATGCTACACCTTGATATCGAAAGGTGTAATATGTCTTATCGGCACCATACTCTGATGGCGGGTTTGCGTTTCCATGGTAGTTCCAGAATGGTTGCATGGCCGTCTCGTAAAGCCCCGTGTTATTCCCTGCCCAGTCATTTATAATTTCATGATCATCATAAACATGTATCCAAGGGGTTGCACGAAGTTGAGACGACCACGAAGGGGAGGCATATACCTGGCGATATGCCGCCGAGTATGCGTTAGCATCCCAGCCGAGCGGGATTGGGAGATCGATGTAGATGAAGTCACCCAAAAATAGTACCATATCCACTGGGCTCTCAGAAAGGTATTTTCTTAAATGTTCAAGTCCAGTAATTCGAAGGCCATGGTCCGAGGGGTTGTATGGGTAGAATGGCTTAATGCAGCTGGAAGAAACAAGACTCCAACGCTTCAAGTCGCTGCCAGGTTGCGACATGGTTCGAAACGACCCCGTATGGCTTGCATTGGTTGAATATGCGTAAGGAGTGTTTGGCTTGAGACCTTCTATCAAGACTGTCCCAACATAATCCGAATGTGCACTCAACAAGACGGACTTGAGTATTTCGGTCTCTGCTTGCTCTTCAGAGCCTGAAGCGACTGTGATCTGAACATAATCAGAGATAGGAGCCCTCAATACAATCCGAGCCGTCGAGTGATCCACATAGCCGACCCGAGAGAAGGACAGTTCGGCACTTTGATGTAGCAGATGGCCCCTGAAAAGAAAGTCGAGAACAGCAACAAGACAGGCCAAGTTGATGAGGAAGCCGCCTGCCGTGAAGAGGGGCCTGTCGTTATCAATAACAGACAGCACTGGGGCGGAAACTAGGCGTCTTTTAAGCCGAAGCTTACTGTACTTGAGCAGAGCTAGCTCTGCGCTAAATGCAAGCAGAAATATGGCAAAACTCGCATAGATACGATCTAGATATCGTTTTCCTATAGGATGCTGATATATGTCAGCCAGTTATCATCGGCCATCGCGGTGAACGAACTTACAAACCGGACAAACAGAACAGAAGTATAGCGCAACGTAAGTGACGCAGCTGTGATTACAGCGTCAAGTACATTCAGTACCAATGATGCATCATCCATGATTGCACTTTTCGACTGTCTTGGTTCTCGCTGTCTCCCTCTCTTCAAGGAGGAAGAGATTGGTTAAACATGAATGCCTTATCACACAAGGTTCCATCTGTTATTTATCTCGCTATCCACCTAGAGGTCCAGGATCCTGATTCAGAAGGATGATACTATCTTATAGTAAAGTGGACCCCGAAATCTCTGGTTACATCAAAATTGAATTTAATCACAGTCAACCTAAGGTGTTGCCCTTTAGATAAGCTTACCTAGCCCACGTGCGATCAACGATCCACTTTATACGGAACCCAACTACCGGGCCAAGATATCTACACGGCGCCACTAACGGCTTGAGGCTCCATTATCGCCGGCACGTAAGACCCGATTGTTTGGGTTGGCCGAAGCCACGTGCTTGGTGACTGTGTCCAAGTCGTTGACGCATGGCATTCTTCCTAGTAATGTCGGAGAACTTTGGGTATGATTTTATCCACTCGTGTAAGACCATGGATCCTTTGACAGGATTTGGCTCTGGGCCATTCAGCGGGGAATGCAATGCCGCCGATGAACTCCCAGATGTCTAGGAACCACGTTGCATTAAAGACGATTGAAAGTTTATATAAGACCTAGATACTGCCTTCTTGATAAATTCCGCAGTGAATCAACACCACCAACATTCTTACCCCTGCTGCTGCAGGGTTTGAGGTACAGCCATGGCGGAAAACATCAGCAAGAACGAGATGCCCGCAGACAAGACCCTCGCAGTATCGTCAGATGAAAGCATCTCTGCTGAGACAGAGACCAATGAATCTGTCAAGCGTACGCCTGGTCAACTCGACGTCTTGGTTCAGGGAGTCGCTCTCTTCTCTGATGGCTACAACATCCAGATCATTGGATACATGAACACTGTTCTAGCCAAGTTGTACGTTATAATCCTTCCTTTACCCAATGCTTCTAGCTGTTAATTCCCAGTAGATACCCAAAGCAGATGACGGCCGAAGTCAAGACCAGGTTATCCAACTCTATCCTTATTGGTGACATCTTCGGCATGCTCCTCTTTGGCCTCTGTATCGACCGGTTCGGTCGACGTGTTGGGATCTACCTGACAACTTTATTCCTGGTTCTGGTACGTATCTCTGGTTCTGCCATGAGACACGGTTTAACTAACAGTACAGGGTATCGTCATCGCCACAGCAGCACATGGTGTTACTGTGGAGGGTATGTTTTGGATGATGGTGATCGGTCGCGGTGTTGCTGGTGTTGGAGCAGGTATGTCTCTTGGAACATTATGTGGCATCAAGCATGTGATGAGTTGTTGACTGTTTAGGTGGTGAGTATACCGTGTGTACTTCGCAAGCCGTGGAGTGCGCCGATAGTACCGAGGCTATGCGAAAGCGACGTGGCATGCTTGTTGCTGTCGCGACAAATGCCGCTATCATCTCCGGTTTCGTAGCCTCAAGTATTGTGTCTCTCATTGTCATTGCAGCATACAAGGGTGTTCCCCATGATGGTATCTGGCGCATCTGTTTTGGCATTGGCATCATTGTAAGTCTTCTTCTCCTGCATCAACTGGTACCTCTGGGCTCACTTATATAAGCTTCCACTTGGCATCTTCTTCTTCCGCCTTCGCTTGATGGATTCCACTCAGTATAAGAAGCATGCCATTCAGCACAAGATACCATACAAGCTTGCCATCAAGTATTACTGGAAACCACTTCTTGGGTGCTGCTCTGCCTGGTTCCTCTACGATGCCGTCGTCTACCCTTTCAACCTTTTGGCACCAACTCTAGTCGCGGGCTTCTCGAATAACCAGACGATGCAGGAGTCCATTGGCTGGTCAGCACTTATCAACTTCTTCGCACTTCCTGGTGCTTTCATCGGAGCCATGCTCATGGATCGCATTGGCCGACGTCAAACTTATGCTTTGGGCTGGTCTATAGTCTGCGTGTTTGGCTTCGTCATTGGAGGCACAATGTACCCTCTCAACAGCCCCTCAGCCTTCCCAGCCTTTGTTACGCTCTATGGACTCTTCCAAACCTTTCTGTCGGTAGGTCCTGGAGATTGTAACTTCCTAGTCAGCAGCGAAAGCTTTCCTACTCCGCTCAGAGGCCACTTTCTCGGGTTTGCTGCAGCGATCGGCAAGGTTGGTGCTGCGGTCGGTACCCAGGCGTTGAGTAAGTGCCTTGTCAGCTTTGACGATAAGCTCAAGGGTCAGCAAGTTGTCTTTCTCATCGGCAGTGCTATTTCGGTAGTTGGAGTCTTCTGCGTTTGGTTCTTGATCCCAAATGTAGGTTGTTTCCTCAGACCCCTCAATCAACACTTGTATCTTCAACTGGTATTGACATATTTTCAGCACCCCAAGACGCTCGAAGAGGAGGACGTCCGTTTCAAAGCTTATCTGGAGGAGAATGGCTATGACACCAGCCAAATGGGACTAAAAGGGTAAGCTCAATGAAGATACAATGGTGTTCTTAGATGGCGATGCAGTCTCTAGCAAAACCACGATAGGGAACAGCGAATTGAGCTGCAGGCCAGGACCTTAACAGACTCAACACGGCTTCACATCTTCTGTAAATGTATGGAAGCTACCATATGCTATTAAAGGTTTAGAGAAGCAATTTGGGTCAATTAAAAGCTAGCCCTGTATCTCAGTAACAAAACGAAGGATCCGTAATCTTGTTGGGGACCTTAATCGGCCTCCAGACATCAAGATTACCGCTCATTAATGACAAGCTATAACAACCGGGTGTTGACCTTACTGCAAGATTACAAGCTATCGGGATCCCTCAATCACACGATACTCGCAATCAGCAGGCCCTTCCCCGTTGACATTGACCATGTCTTGAGGGCACGCGCTCATGACGACAACAAGATCGGCCTCAGCTCTCAGAATGACATATTGACCCTTGTCGCTGGTGGGAGCACGAATATCAATTCCACCATGATGATCCACAGCCACATTCATAAACAAGTTTAGCGGATCGGGGACCCAATCGTCTCTGACCTTGATCTCGGGAAACTCTCTGAGTGCTTTGTGCATGTTATCGTGGCAACTATCATGATACCCCATAGCACCCAATTGGCGATAGCGCTCAGCATCGCAAGCGGGGAAGAGCAAGTCGTGGATACCTGGGGTCGTGTCATCGACAAGAGTCATGATGGGCTTGCGGCGAGAACTGTATAGGTTGTTTCCCTTGCGCAAGGAAATGCTTGAAAGCATCGCTCGAGTGTGGCTGGTCGAGAGGTGGTCATGACTATCCTTTGGGTTGAAAGCCCATAAGTCGATCACTTGTTTTCCGTGTGTATTGATGACTTGAAGGCTCTGGCCCTGCTCTAGCGGGATAGTTACACCTTGTCGGGCGGGAAGTTGGGGCATGCTGACAGGGTAGACTCAGGGGATAAACAAGTAAGATTGAAGATAGGGAGAATCAAACTAAGTATGTTTGCGAAGAGTTTATATCATGGCTTGTAAGCTTAAATCGTATTCCCATTTGACAGTGAACTGAGTGCACGCTTCTCAGCAGGTGAGGGGTTGATCGTCTTGGTCTCTTACCAATCAGTCACATGATATCAGCCAGCCGCGATGACGTTTTGAATAAAAGAAAGTAGGATGCGTCAAGAAGGGATGCCAGTAGATAAGTCCGAAAGGAGCTCTGGGGTATAATTTTGATTAATATTTATTATAGGTAAATTGCTGTATCTTGAAAATGGACTATCCTTATATATATACTCTAAAACTATGTAAAACCTCCTCTTATATTATAACCGCCACTATAGTACTTAAAGTGCAGCTAACTTTTATAAAAAAATCAGAACTAAAAGTCTTACAAATTATTGAACGCTTGACATCAAGTCATTTGCGCCCTGTAAGGCGGTGGGGCAGGAGGTTTTCCGGCCGGTGGTAGACCTGGAATTAATTCCGCCTCCGGCTCAAGGTTTTACTTGTATGATACCCTAAGTCAGAATGAAAGCGGCGGCAGAGGAGCAACGGAAACATGCCGCTTGAACTTATTCATTCCCACCGAAACATATTATACCGAAGCTGAGATCTGGCTGTCCCAAGTATAAATAGTTGGCCCCAGGGTCAGTAGACGAACTCACACATGTTTATTTACTGTAGACCCCTGTTGTTACCCGAGACATCGTTCAAAGTCATTATTATCTCTTTATCACCAGCACAATGGTTCTCAACATAGATCTTGCCGCTTATCTCTTCAGGCGCCTATACGAGGCGGGGGCCCGAGCCGTCCATGGAGTCCCTGGAGACTACAACTTGACTGCCCTTGACTATCTTGAGCCAGCAGGTCTTGCCTGGATCGGTAATTGCAACGAGCTAAACGCCGGCTATGCAGCAGACGGCTACGGCCGGATCAAGGGGATCGGCGCGCTTATCACAACTTTTGGTGTAGGTGAACTGTCTGCTATTAATGCTATTGCAGGCGCTTATGCCGAGAGGAGTCCCCTTGTCCACATTGTTGGAACACCTGCACGAGGCCTTCAGCAACGAGGAGCGAGATTGCATCACTCTCTCTGCAATGGTAGCCCAGATGACTATTCCATCTTCGCCGACATGTGCTTCAAGATCACTCAGGTTCAGGAGAACCTGATGGACGTATCGACAGCGCCAGCCCAGATCGACCGGGCTATTATTGCCTGCGTGAGACATAAGCGGCCTGTCTACATTCAGCTCCCAGCTGACATGGTCGACGCCAAAGTCCCATCGGCTCCTTTGTCAACAGCTCTCGACTTTACCCTGGAGCACAATGACGATCAGATGGAGCGGGCTGCCGCTAACGCCATTGTGGAAAAGATTCATCAATCTAAGCAGCCATTCATCCTTGTGGACGCTGGAGCTTCTCGCTACAACATAGTGACAGAGGTCAACGATCTTGTCAAGGTAACCGGCTTTCCCACGGCCACGACCCCGTTCGGGAAGGGCGCTGTCGATGAGACGCTGAGAAACTTCCACGGAGTCTACGGCACTGTCGGCGACCATGTCTTTGTTGACTGGGTCAAGAATTGTGATTTAGTCCTCTACATTGGGCCATTTGAGAACAACGTTAACACCTACTACTTCAAGACTATCCCAGAGGCTTCCAAGACAATCAGGTTTGAGGAAGACTCAGTTCAGATCAGCTGTGCCAACGGTGAGCACAACCGATGGGCTCTACATCCTGGAGGACTTCTTCGGCGAGTACTGACCCAGCTTGACGGCGGAGCGCTGCGTCAATATGTCGAATATCCCAAGCAGCTACCTAACCTCCCAGCGCTTCTCACGAGTTTACCACGAGTTCAGAAGACTGATCTTCTTCTCCAGGACACATTCTGGAAGCGAATCTCTGGGTTCTTCGAGCCTGGAGACATCATCATGACCGAGACCGGCACCCCGAGTACAGGCGGCCGCGACTTTGTCCTACCGAGGCAAACGACTCTGATCAACTCGGGCGTATGGCTTTCGATCGGTTACATGCTTGGATCCTCTCAAGGAGTTGCCCTCGCGCAGAGGGACCTGGTAGCTGAGGACAGTTCTCGTCGAGGACGGACGATTCTGTTTGAGGGCGACGGGAGTTTCCAAATGACAGCCCAGGAGCTCAGCACCATTATTCATAAGCGGCTTGACATGATCATCTTCCTTATCAACAATGATGGCTATACTATTGAAAGGTTAGTGCATGGCAAGGATGCGATCTACAACGATATCGCGCCGTGGAGGTACCTCGAAGCCCCAAGTTGCTTTGGTGCACCAAACGATGGCTCGTACGTGACAATGACGGCAAGGGCATCAACCTGGGGGGAACTTATGGAAATCATCTCCAAGGACGACTTTAAGTACGGGTCGGGACTCCGTATGGTTGAGATTATGATGGAACGGATGGATGCACCGGTTATCTTAAAGCGTCTGTTAGAGAGCTACTCTGCTTCGGCCAGCTAGAAGTTTCTAATAAGTGACTAAAGCAGATCTTGAACTATCATTTTCTTCTTTTTGTCATGCCTTCGTAAGTCTTTTCGACTGCTTGTCCATCGCTTCTAAATCATCTTTGGTGACAGGATTTCGAATATCAATAAAAACCCTTTCCACTTCGCTCAGCAAGAACGGCCCTGGATTGCAGTGTGTATGATCAAGCCCATCAACCTTTCCAATGTCGTGGACCACTAACCCTGTCATCTTACGACGTAGGCCAACGATACTGTCCATCACATCTTCCGCCTGGGGCAAGGGCCACAAACCCCCTCGCGCGAGACAAAACGTTATTGAGCCCAGAATCATGGATTCGCAGCGGTGCGGCCCCATCCACTCTGCATGTCGACACCAGCGGGGCTTCTCATCAACAACGAGTAAATCATTGACGAGTCTTCTGATAACGTCTAGAAGTGCTTGGATTGTTATGAGACGATTTTTGGATATTCGCTCTGAAACCGAATTAGTTATTGTCTTGTTGATGTGCATCAGAAGCTTACCTATAATGTCTGGCTGCATTATGAGATGGGGATCTTCGGAGCCATCCGATTCCATGAGCATTCTTCTTGCTATTCTGCAAAAGGAGTCTTTTTGGCCAAATTCCCATGCTATCCATAGACTCTTGGCCATGGACACTTTTAACGCCTTTGCGTCATCCTCCACTAAAGACATCCATCTTCCCATCCAAGGCTCCAGCATATGTGTGCCATCGTAGTAGTTTGACAACACCGTAAGGTCGTACAGATCATCTATCGATAACTTCCTGGGTACCTGATCGAATTGGCCGTGCGATATTCGTAGAAAGATGGATAATGCTGTTGGCTTGTCCTCTGGGAGTTCCACAACCCAGTCTCCACCATTTGCTGGTCTCGACTCCATGAACAACCCAAAGAGCATACGCTCAAAGACAGGCGATGCTCTAGCCAAAGCTCTTGAGCAGGCTGTCAAGGTGACAGGATCTGTTTCTCCAACGCAAAGTTTGACATCGCCACGTGGGTCGAACACGATGTTTTCTGAGGACATTGGAAGATGATATGCGGTGCTGTTAATCTAAAATGAGCGCGTTTAACACGAGGTTGCAATTTTATATAATAATTATTACAGGCCTCCCAGAAATCAATTCGAAGTGATGAAAATTTTAGCCTTGGCTAAGAATAGAACTTTGCCAAGACAATTATCAGGGGCAATTACGTTCAAGCCAATGGCCTCAGCCACAGAATGGGCCAAAAGGCGTAGGGCGACCGGTTTCAACGAAATAGCTATAAATAGACAACACGAGGGTGGCTGAGGTGATTTTGCCAATTCGGCCCCTGAATAAGTCCGAAGTTTCCGACATCTAAAAAGTAAGCTTAATGTCAAATAGCGGCATTAACTAGTTATTAATAAGTATAGTTATGGCTACATATTTATCCTATCTTATCTTATCTGCTATTGAATGGTCGCCTAGTCCCTATTTATTTTTAGTGCTTATAAAGACAATGCACTAGATAGGGCAAGTATTCCCTTACCTTGATTATTGCCGTTTAATATCTTCACTTGTATTTCTATATGTTCTTTAATACAATCCCGTAAAGACGGTCTTAAAGATGGTCTAGATTAGCACTTTCTGCATGCTTGTAACAGCGCTTTTCAGAATTAACGACCTGCGCTTAAAAGAACATCGAAGAACAAATATAGGTACGTATATAACCAGTGACAAGAATATTACTTTGGGATATAAAGAGGTGCTGAGCTACAAATATATACCTCTTTTCAGGCTTAGAAGAACAACTACAGAACCATATACTGATATAGAGAAGCAAAAAGACTCTAGGCTTAGCAAGCCATCGATATACCAAGGCATAAGGGATGCTTCTTTAGAGCTCTCCTTAACTATACAATCTGGCAATTGACTGACAGCTAAGAATTCATCATGTAGCTGTGATTGGCTCCACGGCATTCACGCACTGAAACTGGGGCCCAAAATCAGAGACCCCGGATTCCTAGACAAGCCATCGCCGGCCGGACCGTGCCCACCGAGCATCATTCGATAGTCTCGATGGGTACGGTCCGGCGAACGTCTCGCTTCGACTCTTAAAATCACTGGTAGCCAATCCGGCGCTTTGGGATCAACTTTACAGACTGCCCCCGAATAACTAGCGGCAGTACGACGCACCATGTTCAAGGCCTCCAAAGAATCAAGAGCAGCTCTGCACCGCGTGCTCCATCTCGGTCAGGCTGCAGGTAAGCCTGGGGAAGTTTACTACCCGTAAGGTCCATCCTGTTTTTTTAGAGTTATTCAATTACCAAGACTGATTTCACCGGCAGTCTCCAGCTCAGGAGGACTGAGAAGCCTGTTCCTGGAGAACATGAGGTCCTCATCCGGCTCAAAGCAGCTGCGCTGAACCATCGCGATCTCTTCGTCAGGCATCATCAATACCCCGCCATATCCCTCGATCATCCCATGTTATCGGACGGTTATGGAGTGATTACTGAAGTTGGGCGAGGTGTTTCTGATAACTCCCTACTCGGAGAAAACGTCCTCCTAACACCGATGCGAGGCTGGATATCCGATCCAACTGGCCCAGAGAACCCTGAAAAATGGTCCATTACCGGATCGACCCGTCTCTATGATGTAGGCACCGCGCAAGACTATGTTTGCGTTCACAAGGACGAGGTTGTTCCGGCCCCGAAACACCTGTCTGCCACGGAGGGCGCAGCTCTACCACTGGTAGGGCTTACAGCATGGCGGGCACTAGTTACCAAGGCTGCTGTCCAGCCAGGACAGAATGTTCTCATTACAGGTATTGGAGGCGGCGTTGCTCTCTCAGCCTTACAGTTCAGCGTGGCTATGGGTGCCAACGTCTTCGTCACATCTGGTAGTCAAGAAAAGCTCGATAGAGCTAGAGACTTGGGTGCACAAGGCGGCGCGATCTATAAGAGGGAGAAGTGGGAGGCAGATATTCGCGATCAGCTTCCGTCATCGAGGCCTTTCATTGATGCTGTTATTGACGGAGCAGGTGGTGATATCGTTATCAAAGCTGTAAAGCTTCTCAAACCTGGTGGTGTTATTGTTCAGTATGGTATGACCGTCTCGCCAAAAATGAATTGGACTATGCCAGCTGTTCTTCTGAATGCAGAATTAAAGGGAACTACGATGGGCTCTAGGCAAGAGTTTCGGGATATGGTTGCCTTCGTCGATCGCAAAGGGATCCGACCAGTGATCAGCAGAATAGTGCAAGGTCTGAGTAACCTCACGGATATTGATGGGCTTTTTGACGATATGAAAGCTGGACGACAGATGGGCAAGCTTGTTATTAAGATAGAGGAGCCAAGCAGCCCCAAGATCTAGAGTTATTATAATAGTAGATCAAGTAATATAATATTTATGTCTTAAATTACTAATCTCTGTTTATTTCATTTCTTTAACAATAAGATGTAGCCTCGCTTAATATAATACTTTTAAATTATATAAAGAAGCTATCATGTTTAGCTATTATATATATATAAGTAGCTTGTGATTGAAGGTAATTACCAGGAAATAGCTACTTTATTCTCTTATATACTCTCTGATAAAAAGCTTTAGATACCACAAGCCTTTCCTATCGCCACTCCATCGCAGCACTGTCGCAATAGCAGTTGGGCTCTGGAGCGGATGAGAAGTATGGCGATGCGTTTTCGTCGCTTAGCTGAACAACCGGCTTCAGCACTTGAAATTCACCCCAGTCACCTTTGAGGGTAGACATGCAAGGTGAGTCATCTCCGAAGTACTTCGGCATCGCTCTAGCCCATGCCTTCAGTACCACGTCCAACAGCTCGAGTACAAAGAGGTCAGGGCTAGTTTCGTCCCAACCGAACTTCTGCTTGCAGTCCTGTACCACCTCTGGTGAGTATAATCCGACCTCAGGGCTTAGATGGAGAGCAGCGGCGGCCATGAGGGAAGCAAACACGTGATAGGATCCGCCTTGGCGTGCACGATCTCTAATGGCCATCATAGTACCGATGCATCCAATCAAACCCGTAAGCATATCCGGCACAGGCAGAGCAGGAAGCACACATGTTCCGTCTTTGTGGCCCAGGCTTCTCCCGGTGACATAAGAACACCCACAGGCAGCATCAGCAATTTGTTGCCAGCCAGGTCGTTGGGCCATAGGGCCGTCTGGCCCGTAACAATTCTCTTCCACATACACGATGCCCTTGCCTCTTTTGCCAGCTATTTCTAGGAGATTGTCAAGGCTGAGCCCTTTCTGGGCAATCACTCCTGGCCTGTAGCCTTGGATGAAAACGTCTGCATCTGTGACTAACCTGAGCAGTTGCGTTACCTCATCCTTTTTTGCCAGGTCAACGTCGACAGTTCTGACGCCAGCATTCAGCGTCAGTTGAAGTGACTATTAAATTCTTCTTAGCTTCAACAAATTTTTGACAATTATGACTAGAAGAGAAGACAAAGAAATGGCAAAGCTGTATAAAATAAAAGATGCTTGAGGACAGGTAAGAGGGTAGAAATGGCTTACATTGAAGTCAGGGAGACGGCCACAGTTCACACGGATCACATCCGCTCCAAGAGCAGCCAATGTCGTTCCCATCACGGGGCCTGCAATAATACGGACAAGCTCCACGACCTTGATACCGGCCAGTGGCCTTTTGTCGGCAGATACTGGCAACGGAATGGCTGGTGTATGGACTGCATGTGTCTGCTGCTTGTAGTTGATAAGGGGGTGCTTCGACAAGTCCTTGGCCATGCGTGTCTGTTTCCATCCAGCCGGAGTATAGCAGATACTTCCACAAAGGCCTTGAACGAAGTGCATCATCTCCAGCTCATGCGCTCCAAACTTGCGAACGTGCTCGACAATGACTCGATAGGCCTCATCGTTACTGCTGCACTCTTGTGATGGGTCTATGCCAATAGTCTGCAGTACTGGATCTGCGCCTAGAGACCCATGTAACTGAAACCAAACCCCGTCATCCTTGGTCTCATAGTTTGCCGTAGCTCGCAATTTCAGTGGCGTTCCGAAGATGTCTCCTTGTAGGTCTTTAGGGAAGATGGCAGCTAATTTACCATCTCTGGCAAGCTCCTGGACAGTCTGGCCGTTTCGCTTGGTCATGCCCACGCTTCCGAGCCAAAATGCAGCATGATCGGTATTTACAGACACAGTCCGGCTGGAGCTTTGGCCGTCTCTGAGCTCCAGGAGCTCGTTAGCAACTATGCCGCTCATAGCGTGCAAAGCCCCAGCGATCACGGCCGATTTTAATGGGCCGGGGACAATTGTGTGAGAGGAACCCGTGAAAGATACGGTGTCCAGAACGGCAGGATCTTTGGTGAATCCTGGCGTCGCCTCCACCAGCACCTTGAGAAGTCGACGTGCATCATCGGGCACTGGCGGTGCCTCAGAGTCAATCCAGGACCCTTGTCCATAGATATCAGCGCCCCAAACTATCTTCGCCATTATTAATGATGTTTGCAAGATTTAAATAGGAACAAATTGTGGCAACTAATTGAAGAGTTCTGACTCTGTGGATTCACTTTTTTAGTAGAGCGACTTCTGTAACCTTATCTTATAGTATTACTTCTAACATGGCAATTTATTTCATGAACCTGCTATCCGTGATGAGCTGTTCGGCTCAAGGGCTTTTTCTTTGTGGGGAGAGTGGGTACGGTCCGTAAGTGATTCGGTTGTCAGACAATGTCCAGTATGCATTTACCGAAATTGAGATACTCCTAGGGTGGCTTTATACTTGCTGACGTGCTATTGAACGAATTAGGCATTAAAATCGCACCCTTTGCATTAGCGCTATCGCCTGAGTTGTTTGAGATGGCTGACAGCTTTGACATGATGGCAAAGATTGAAGATTTGGATTATTTCTAGGAGAGCATAGCAGAGTAGTGAGATAAAGTTTGATCAGTTCGAGATGGCACGAGGTAATTGCAGAGGATTGCAGTAGGTAGATATTATAAGATCAAAAGCTAGGACTAGGTTACTTTATTTAGCGCCCTTATACCCTATCCTCCCAAAAATTAATTTTAAAAGAATGCTATGCAGTTTTAAACCTGTAAATGATATCTTCGAAACGTGCTTCTGGAAAGACAAACAGCCATTTAAGTGTCTCATTGGGCCCGCAAAAGGCACCATGCATCGCATTCCCGGGAATCCAAAGCATGGAACCCTCCGTCACATGGTGCCTGACCCCGTCGATCTCAACTTGCCCAGACCCCGCAAGCACGTAGTAGATCTCTGCCTGAGAATGCTGGTGTAGAGCGAGTGTCCCGTTGGAGGGACAGGTCGCGATCCCCGCGCACATCGAGTCGGAGCAGGTGCTCGGCTTGGAGAGGAGTGTTTGCCAAACCACGTTGCCATATTTCGTGTCCGGGAACGAGCTGAACGCCATTTGACTGACTTGATTTCCGTCTAGGATCACCGGTGATGGTTCCTGCGTTATCGCGCCGTTGCTGTCAAATTATAAACCATGTCAGCCTTTTGTGTTTTTGTTTTTTCACAAAAGCTTATAACAGTTATCAACTATAACAAGCTGCCAAGAGAGGCACTTATTGCTCGAGAAACTTACCTAGAGTGTTCCATTCCTGCGTACTCTGTAGCTGGTTGATAGTCTTGATGGTTTGGGTTAAGGAATTAATTCTATTGATTTTTTTCGAGTATCTCGTCAAGATATGTCAACTGTAAAACATCGAGCTCTATAAAGTTGTTCAATCGTACCTTTGGGTTGTGATGGATTGTTGCAACCATTGCAGCTGATACCGAAACCCGAGATAAGCATAAACATGGTCTCGAACTCCGGCAAGTGGAGACGGTCCGGCTACACTCCACATGATTATCAAGTCTTATCTCCTTGCATCTAGACCCAAAATGGGCATTTTCTACAGGCATGCAGAGTGGCGTAGTTGGCCATGGCGGGTCCAGATTTTGACCGTGACCTGCCTGGCCTGGCCTGGCCGGAAGCAACTCATCGACTCCATCCACCCTCAAGCATCCGATCCGTGTCCTACTATCTAAGCTATGGGGAGTAACGCCGATGCTTACTTTCCAGTGCAGCGCATTGCCCAAGCATGCCTACAATGCCGGTACGCAATTGATACCCCCTCTGTGGACACTCACGCTTTGGCCTGCGAGCGACAGCTAATTCCGGAAGACGAAAAAAATGCCGTTGCACTGGCGATCGACCTGTCTGCGGACAATGCCGACGACTCAACATTGGTAAGTGATGCTTTGCATCCAATGTTAACCTTGTCGGACCTGGGTGTAACGGTACAAGACTGTGTATATCCTGTCGAAGCTTCTCGGCGGCAGGCTCCTAGGCAACAAAGGACTCGTTCGGTGAGCATTGACGACCCCGACCTTTCTCAACAAACCTCCGAGTCAAGCGACACACAGGTATGTATTAACTCCATCTCGGTTTACTCAGCAGTGTGTTAAAGCCTACATGTTAGACTTCAGAGCTCGTTAGTAGGATTGGAACACTTGAAGCAAAGATCGAGTCGATGGGATCAAGTCTGCAACGGTGAGCTTGAGTCCCAACAGTAAGGAATCATGATACTGAACAGCGTTGTAGGATTGAAAGATGCCTCGTTTCGCTATTAGATAGCAGTAACACTAACCTGGGTGGTATGGGGCTACCAGCATCTTCCGGGCGTACAGAGAGCAGCAGCAGCCCTAGGACAGGGCTCGAGACCGCAGAGCAAGGCACTACGTTCCAACCTTCACGACAAAATGACGCTGCGATCGAGGACTTTGGGACGCCGGAGGATGTGCTTATGGCAGTCATTGATTCATACTTTAGTTACTGCCAGAATCAGCCCTACTCGTTCTTTCATGAAGAATCTTTCCGGCGGTGTCTGTCGCAACACGCTATCCCTAGACATCTAGTCCTAGCCGTCATGGCGACTGCGGTCCGGTTTTGCTCGCATCCGTACTTTTCGGGGCGCGCGTTAGAGATGTCTGTCGAATATGCCAACAGATCTTGGAAACTCATTGTGTCAGACTGTTTTACCGTCGGCAAGGTGGCAGAGGTATCCACAGTCCAGACAGTCGCCTTGCTAGGCTTGTTCGACTTTACTGGTACGTTTTTTCATGCATTCTCTAGCATCCGAGATACACACATATGTCTCACACTTTGTCACGCGTATAGCCGGTCGATTACGCCATGGCTCAGCGTGGGTCAAAGTCGGCCTGGCCGTCAGGATCGCACAGGATTGTGGGCTCATGCTAGAGAACGCAGCGCATCTCTCGTATGCCGAACAGGAAGAGCGACGACGGGTGTTTTGGTCAGTCTATCTGTTGGATCGCTTGGTCTCGTGCGGCCGTGGTCGACCGCCAGCCATCGTTGACGCGTCGTGCCACCTACAGCTGCCGTGTGACGAGTCAATCTGGAGGGAGGGCCTATGGGCCAAAACACAATCGTTGGACGAGATGACAAACCGAACCCTCTCAGTATCCCAACGCCAATGCCCTTTGGCACAAGTTATTGCTATTGCGCAGATCCTCGGCCGATGTGCACAATATGTACTTCAAGACTTCAACATCAGAGGCCCACATCCACCTTGGGATCCTGGCTCGGATTTTGCCGGCATTGAATCCGATCTTCTCCATTTCGAGGCATATTTGGAGATAGAGAGACCAATCGATGAGATACTCGCACCCTATATTTTGGCTGAAGGCGTGGTAGACAGCCAGTCCTCAGGCCCGATCATCTTCTCTCGAGCATTATTTCACCTCTGCTATTGTCTACTCAACCATCCCTTCTTATTACGGCGCCGCATCAACACATGCCGGAACCTTGCTCCTATCAGTTTTATTAAGCGATCATCTGACTTGGCCTGGCTTCACGCACAGCAGATGATGGCTCTTATCCGGGAGTCGCGCAAGTTAGGCTGCTCGTTTCACTCCTCTTCCAGCGGCTATGCCGTGACAGTCGCGGGCTCCATTATCGCGTTACGGACGTATGACGAAGATTCGCCAACTTGCCAAGAGGCTCAAATACTGCTTGAAGAGGCCTTGGGCTATCTGGATATCATTGGTCAGCACTGGAGTAATGTCAGAACAATGGTGACGTGCTAGATTTCAGTCTTTTGCCTTCTTTGTGCACTAATTATTGTGAATAGGCCTCGACACTTCGTCAGATAGTCTACGATGGGTTTCCAGGGCGCCACCTGAATAGTCTCACCCAAGGCTTGAACTTCGCGCCTTCAAAGGAAGAAGCTATGTGGGCCCTAGTTGACTATAATACAATGTCAAACCAACTTAGCCAAGATGCTCAAACGAGTGGGCAGGAATCAGATGGTCTAATGCCAAATTCTTGGATCGACTTGTTTGGTCCCATCGATTATGCTTTGCTATCTAGTTTTAACGCGGCAACTCAAGAGTAATAGTTAATGGGAATTGAGGACCATCGTCAGAGATAGCAAGCTGTATTAAAATTTCATAGTGGATTCGTATACATGCTTTGAAGCTGTCAGGGATCCCCATGCTAGATCTCTATTTTGAAATGAGGCACAAAGTTACCGGTTTCCGACTTGGCTAATAACCAAGTTATGGATGCCTAATCGGAATTCCATGAGAAGTGGGTTACAGCTTGGAGCTTTGCGCAGTGGGGCCCAGGGAATCAAGAGCCTCGTATATGACACTGAAGTCGCGGTCTCCGAACTCCTTGGACTTGGCCAACGGTCTATACATCTCCTCAACGCATCTTCCCACCGCGAGAGGGACATTGGCCTCTTCAGCAGCCGATACAGCGAGAGCAAGATCCTTGTGAGCCAACTTGGTAATGAAGCCGCCCTCGTAGTTTCGATGAGCTGGAGGGCTAGAGTCTCCGGCCTTGACCTCAGGAACTGGGTGATTGATCTAGACAAGAACATCAGCGTATACTCTGACTGGAAGATGCCGATCTGCTATATGCGAGGTCGTTTGATGACCTACTTCACTAGACCAGCAACGCCCCGTGGAGTTGTTAATAATATCGGCAAGTACTTGCGGATCAACGCCGAGTCTTTTTCCCAGCAGCATCGCCTCACTTAATTTCATTAGGCTCTGCTTTCGAGTATCTGGGGGTTCTG
Organism: Fusarium odoratissimum NRRL 54006; assembly: GCF_000260195.1. Classification (NCBI taxonomy): domain Eukaryota; kingdom Fungi; phylum Ascomycota; class Sordariomycetes; order Hypocreales; family Nectriaceae; genus Fusarium; species Fusarium odoratissimum. The sequence continues at coordinate 121,902 of NW_022158717.1, read as the reverse complement.
ACTGTTTCCTAACTCACCTCAAGCCAAGCATGGTGATACCAAGTAGGAGACTATAGTTCAGGCGAGTGTCTGTGGTCAGTCATCGTATCGAAAGCAGCCGATTGAGGGCGATGCACTTATTAGAGATCTTGGCGGCAAGTCCAGCCCCGAGGTCACCACAATATGTGACCTTGCGAGCCATGGCTTGAAGGACGGGGACCGAGCGATAGTAAGAGGTCTTGGATCCGCCAACCATGATCGCCAATGTGCCTTTTTCTGCACCAATGACACCTGTATCATGGTGGATTAGTTGTCATGGCAGAAATGGGTCGCTCGACTTACCTCCTGAAACTGGGGCGTCCACCAGATCTGCGCCGACTTGTCGCAGCTGCAAGGCAACCGCGTTGCTAACACTTTGCTCAATGGTAGACTGATCAATGCAAAGAGTATCTGCGCATTGATCTTGACTCATGGCATTGAGAGCGCTCAGGACACTTTTACCTTGGCCAACGTACACTTCCTGGACATGCTTTCCGGTGGGAACCATGGTGATAATGGTAGAAGCCTTCTGTGCTACATCATAAGGTGCTATAAGGTATTAGCGGCGCCACTAACATACATGAGGAGTCTTCTCCTATGATACATGTTTACATGAGCAACTAATGAGAGGCACACCGGGGTGCTCAGAGTCTTGGCGTTTGATGATACTGTCTACCGCGGCCTGGTTCACATCACACAATGCGAAGCCGACCTCCTTTCCGCTAGCGGGGCTCCTGTATCTTGAAATAAGATTGTTAAGCTAGTCAGGTTAGATCCCCCTTTACAAAATTGAATTGAATGTGCAGGAGCTGACCATATGACTGCCCATGGCGCCGAGGCCGATAAACCCGATTGTATTAGACCTCTCAATAGATGAAACGATGGCGGATGTTGCAAAAGAGTTCTGGGTCCCTGATCGAAAACGATAATGGGGTAAGCCCCAAGCACTAGCACGTCCTCGCCGAGCACGAGAAAAGTTCGCGCCAAGGCTGATTTGTCGGAGAGTGTTATGGGCATGCATAGTGACTAGCTAAAACTGGCACGTAGGAATAGCAACCAGGGATGGAGTAAATGAGTATTTTGCAGATAGTCTAGAAAGTTTGTCCATGGAAAGGGACGAGTTTAAGACGGCCTCCAAATATATGCAGGGCCACCAATCTTGAGCTGACTTGTGTATGAGTACGGTTCCGTTGCCGGTATGCTTGAGTGGAGCCGGTCCGGCCTCCGGCTTTAATTCATCAAGCCCTCACAGTAAACTGGAAGGTTATTTTACTAAGGCTTAGGAGATTTATTTGTATTTTAATTATATTCAATTATATTTAATTAATGATTATACGTTATAAATTAATATAATTTTGAATCCTAAATATAAAATAACAGACTTCATTATAGAACTACCCTACATATCTCAGAATCGGTTGGCACTAACCATGTTTGTACGGCATGGTGCAACTTCGGGTCTATGACGTAGTGCTCCAACATCCACTTCCTACTGCATTTGACATCTCTCAGGCGTAGAACACCACCATAAACGCGCCTCGGATATCAAAATGGCTGACTTTGCGGCAAGACGACAAGAGAATATTAAGCAGAATGAGATGTTTCTCAGTGAGCTTAAGAATCCCATACCCAAGGTCGATCCTCAATCCAAGCCTGCCAGCAAAAGCGTTAAACGTAGGGCCACTTCACCACGCGTGCCTACAAGACAGTCCAGGCGCATAGCGGAAGCCAGCACGAAACCGAGTTACAATGAGGATCGAGATGATGTATCTGTATCACAGACATCCTTCAGAACCAGAAAAAAGAGTCGGGCAGTCTACAACAACGCTGTGCAATCAATAAGTTCAGACCCTGAATCAAGCCCTCAAAACTCCAAGGACGTCAAATCCATTGTAGACGGGTGGATAAGATGGAAGCCAGAAGCTGACGAGCCGACGCGCGATGCTTCTGGAGCATTTCATTTCGATTCCCATCCTGATTTCCGGCCCAACAAATCCCCAGAAGAGATCATCCGCGAGGGAAGCTTTGGCGGCTCTTACTGGCGACCTTTATTCTCAAAGCATCTGGGAATCACTATACAAGATGATTGGAGAGAGTTACCATCCTCATGGACTGCGGGATTGAACGTGGATGAATATCTCATCAGCGGCACATACAACCCCGAGATAAACAAATACGGCGTCGCATGCGGGCAAAGCATTGAAGAATGGGAAGCAGCTGGCTGGATCGCCCACGAGTACGACGTTCGGGGCTGGTTTCAATGGTATTGTCGTTTCTGGATGGGCCGGCGATGTCCTGATGACGAGCGCCAGATCAGTCGTTGGAAGAAGTGCGTTGGCGAGACGGGTCGTTGGCGACGGATATTGCTCAAGAAATACGTGACTTTGGGGATACGGACGGTATTCGCGGACGATGGCAGAGAAGAAGATGATGTTGATGTGAGCCCTGTAGTGCACCAGACGTGCCACCACTGGGCATATGAAGTTCGACAAGACGCTTTGGAGAGATTCTGGGCTAACGGGAAATGACATGCTTGATCACAGAGAGGCTTGAGAGTTCATAAGCATTGATTGCTTGTGGTATAAAAACACCTGGGTGCAGAATTCAATTAAAATACGTGACATAAATCGTGAGTCATTAAGTTTCTCATCTATTCGTGGCATTCCAATCCATTTTCCGTAGAATCTTGCATAAAAGGCCGTACGACGATTGAGCTCCCCGTGATATTGCCTGCAGTTCCTTCAGTGTCGCAACTGCCTCATTAACCGCAACGACTACTTTGATCCGTTGAGGGAAGTTCTTCACTTGATCCCTTTGCAGGGACATGGACAAGAAAGCGGCTGTGTCAAAGAGACACAAAACAACAAGATGAAACTGCCCATCACCTTGCGAGACTCGAGATGCCCATTGAGTTGCGATTTGCAACGTCTTCAGAGAACACTCCACCGCTTCTGCTCGTAGCTGTTGTATCTCGGGTACAGACAAATCTGTTGATGGATGCAGTAAGTAGGATTTATATGGCTGGAGAATCATAAAGTACGCCATTGTCTGGACATAGTAGCGATGCGTCACGACCCATGGCCATTCAATATCTTTCGAAGTGTCTGGGTCGCTTAGAGCAAATACAGCTGGAAAGGAGGATACGTGATGTTCCACCATCTTCTTGTAGTCCCGGACCTTGGATGGCGAGTTGATGTTCTGTGGTGTCTGCCAGCGCTTGGCGAGAGAAGATATGAGTTGGTATTGAAGCTTGGTATGGAGTGTTGGTGTTGGCGCTGAACCTTTCAGGTCGGGTAGTTCAGGTTCTGAATCGATGTCGTTCATGATGAATGGCCGACCTAGTATTGACGATAATTGCCTGTGCGATATTAGCCATTGGACACGACTCGTCATCTTGCTCTCCGGTCTCCACGTACCAGTTCCAGCAGTACAATACACGCCAGGCTCGCCGACCAATCTGCACCTCAATATCCTGTGTCGCCTTGTGTCGCGACTTGTGTAATCCTGCATAGATAAGATGTTCAGTAAGAGCATGGTTGTTTTATTCCTGTCATTGACTTACCCAGCTCATATGCCTCTTGCACAGCAAGCCCGATTGTGTGCCAGGCCTCAGTGAATTTTGCTTCGCCTTTGAACCAACAGATAGAAAGGACCTTCCACTGAAGATTAATCAGATGGTAGGACCCAGCTGGTATTGCCTCAGCAAGCCTTGTTCCAGCATCGTGGTAAGCCTTGGAAACATCCTTTGGAGGTTGGGCCAGATGGATGCCCAGTGTTGTTTGCGAATCAAGGTCAAGATGCTGAGTGACGCAAGCGCACATCATGAAGATGAGGGTAGTAAGTTGAAGATCCTGGAGACATCGTTGTTGCGTTCTGCACGACCAATTGACGTATTGCCGTATGAAGGCTGGTGGGTGAATGAAATTGTAATGGTGATTGACGTTGCTGAAGAACGCTTCAATTAGAGCGTCTTGGAGAAATTATTAGACGTGAAGCAAGGTCAGATTACGAGATGCTCACCCAATTGAGGCTTGGCAGGGAGCAAGCGGAGTGCATTTCGTAATTGCGAGTCAGCGCTAGCATCTAGAATTGCTAGGTCATGATGGTCCTTGTTATTATGCTGCAAGCGAGGTTAGATACAGCCAGAACTATCGCTACGACTTTATTTATCAGGCGCGGGGAACTGACTAGTGAGTAGGAAAATCCATCGTCGAGACAACCCTCATCTGTATGTAATAAATGGCTGAGACCTGTGTTTTCCGAAGAGGGATCGTAATTGCTATCTTGGTCCTCTGCTTGGACCCGTGACCGTTTGAGGGTAGGTGTTTTGGTCAGCGGTTTGGTAGACATTTTTAAACAAATACCCCAAAGTAAAAGGTCAGCGAAAGTGTAAACTTGGACTTCAGTATCGGTTTATGATATAGACAACAGATTCATTTTCGGAGTACTGTACTGTAAAAAGTCGGTGGTGGCCGAAATACATCGGCCGAAAGCTTTCGGCATGACGCCCGAAGACAGAGTGCATAAGTTGAAGTAATACGGGCCTCACCAACAGCATGACACACAGAACGGAATCCCACTCTTTTTTCCCATGTCCCCCCTCGCAGAATGGGGATCTCACTGGCTAGTTGCTGACAGGGACGCAGTAGCCGGCGGAAATAAGAAATGTATTGGCCCGATAGAAGGCATCGATCCACTGACATGCATCCCATGTCGCAGGCTAGAGGACAATTGGGAAGTGATCAGCCTGTCAGCTCTCCCTGGACAGCGGGATTTTTAGTGACACACAAGCATTTTACAGTTGGACAGACAGACTTTTTTCACCACTGAGAGCCTGTCTTGGCTTCCCGCCGTCCGCCTTTTCCCCCAAACAGACCGGGCGCACTGATAAATCTTGATCACGAAGCTGATCATTTGTCTCAGCTTTGATGTTTTTATTCAGTCTAAACTCAATATTTACAGCCGGTTTAACGCCGAAGGAGCTGTTCCAAGTTGTCGGGTCCGTGACTCCCCTCAGCCCTTCAAAATAGTAAAATAAAAAATAAACATAAAACAGATAATGAATGATCCAAAGAATCGTCTGAATAATGACCCAATGATCAATCTTGACCAACCAGATCGAAGCTGTCGCGCCTGTAAGTAGGGCGGATTAACCATCACATCAATCATTCGTGTCCGTCGGATCTCGGGAGCTTGTTTCCCAAAATATCTCCCCGATCGGAAGCTGTCGCATGTGAGCATTTGATCTGGTTTCACTTTCGGCAGCAATCTCGTACCTCCACGTGATGTTGGCTTGCACGACATTTTGAATGCCTTGGATATAGCGAGCGACATTCGCGTCGATCTCGGGTCCCCAACTTGGCAGTTGCTCAATTGCCTTCTGCCAATATTGGTATCTTTCCTCAAGAAGGTTCCCGACAGTATCGAATGCCTCTTGTGGAGATTGGCCAGTCATTCGACAAGCTGCAACCATGCTGAAAGGGCAGTCGTCATTCTGCGTCATGTTAACTTCCATGATTTGAAATATTATATGCAATGAATGGGCCGATTTACCTCTTCCTTCCGGTAGGATAAGATGTCATTGGACCTTACATGCCGGTTAGTTATTTAAAACAAAAATGAAGAATGGGTAGCTCTTACAGCAAGACAAAGTCCGCACCCAGAAGCTCTAACCTCTGGATAATGGGGTTTTCGAATACTTCATCTGGCAACTTGATATCATGGGCATACTCGATCAGATGATACAAAGGCGTCACTCCCGATGAAAGCCGCCTTGTATCAAGCATCTCCTGGATACTAGGAATGCTATTTGTAGAAAACTGTTTCACATGATGGACTACTCCGTCTGTGTACTGCTTCATTGCAAGAGCAAATCTTCTCCGGGCACCTGAAGCTATCAGTAAGGTCCACGTCAAGATCAGCTTAAGGAAACTTGCCAGCAGTCGAACCCTATCATGATCATATGTCAGACTACCGTCATCGCCATGTCATAGAGCTGGACTTACCTGTGACACCCTTCGAAAAATGTCGTCATGAGCCTGGACTACAGCGCTCTTTGTCCTAGTATAAGTCTTTTCCAACATATCTGCCATGAGACTATCAATAACGACTTGCGACCGTTTCGGATCGGATTTCAATGATCCTTCATCAAACACTGTCATTGTTAGCTCCCGCAATTAACAACAAACGTGAATGGTAGCACATACTATCATCGAAAGGAAAGACCTGGAACAAATGTCAGAGAGCAGCAATACAAACAGAGACATGGTTCACTTACCCAGTTCCCCCAATCGCACATCGTCTTGAGCTTGTCGAATGGAGCATCAGGAGCCGCGATAGAAATGAATACGGCAAAGTCGCAGAACTCAACCCTCTTTTTCATTCGAGGTGAAAAGGAACACTTCCTAATAGTGCATCAGCATGGCATGTACCAAGGTGGCGGGCGGGCATACTCTGCAAGCCACCTCTCGGAGATGGGCTTGACTGTTTCATAGTTGGGATTCATAGGCGGAGTCTCGACCACGAAGCCTTTGAACATGTCGGGAAGAATGACACTTCTTCTCGACTCCATCTTGGTAGTGAACACCTGCATCGCGGGTGCTGCAGGTACAGATTGTGGGGGGGGGAATGATGGGGAAGGGAACAACAACGTTCTTTGACATGCAGAAATCAGCTCGAGGCTTGCTGGGCGTCACGAGTACTCAAATATCCCAAAGAGAACAAAGAACGCCAGGGTTCTGACACCCAGCCTCGGAGGTGTTCCAATCAGCCAGCTTCCCTTCATCCCGCGCCATTTTCTTTCAGCTTGAGGCTAAACACATACTAAGCCATGATGGAATCACAATTCCCAGACATTGGAGCCAGCCAGGGTGAGCATATCATACCAGGTGATGGGCGGACAGGGGTCCTATTTACGAATTATTGGCAGACGAGCCACACACTCCGTGGGTATGGTTCAGATCTAAATCATGGAGTGAGAGATTAAGAGTAAGCATCCACCAAAAGACCACCCCCTTGTCATGTTGATCGTGTGGTTCAACGAATGGTCCATGGAGAAAGCCGGAGGACCCCAAACAACCTCTGAGAAGCAATATTACGAGATGTACCTTTTGAGTCAAGGGATAGGAACGGGAGGTGTTCCAAGTCTTGCTGTCAGGTACACTTGGACATCCCCAGCTTAAATTGAAGGATGTCTGTCCTGCTGTTCTCTTGGAACGTCAACTTAGTTCCAAGTCTCCTTTTTCCAACTTTTAACAAATTTTCATCCACCTTACTATGAAGTTCTTTGGGCAGCCCGCAACTCGGGAAGAGCTTCGAACCATTGGAAACCACTCTTTCACATGGACGAATGATCACATTCCCAAATCCCACACAGACCCTCTACGTTACAAATGTGACGAACTTGGAGCTGCTGCTGTCAAAGAGATCCAAGAAATCCACGCTCAGCAAAAGAAAGAAGGCCACCAAGTCGGCAGAACAGACTTGTTCGAAACACTTTCTCATCACCAGGACCAGAGCCCAGTGCTTTCGCAGCTCTGGACCGAGGTCCATACTGTCCCCTATTGGGTAGATTGGGATCAGATTGCTCGAGGGCAGCGTTTCTTCTACCGCTATGCCCTCGCAAACCTCATCGGCTTTGCTTTCCAAGGTTTTGTTGGTGAGAACTCTGCTTCTACCAGCGTCGTCGAGGTACTTGCTCGTACTGGTGGATTCAGCACTCGTGTCTTGAGACGTCGACTGCTTGAAACATTTCAACTTGTTCTTCAAGTCACCCACTCTCTTGATCATGTGAAGCCTGGTGGACCAGGGCATAGATCGATTGTGCGAGTCCGTCTACTGCACTCCATGGTCAGACAGCAGATCCTCAAAGTTGCCGCATCGAAATGCCGGTTCTTCGACCAAGAGACACATGGCATTCCTATCAACACCCTTGATTCGATACATGCCATTGCAACATTCAGCTGCAACCACGCTTGGCTTCAGCTCCCTCTTATGGGGATCACCCCCGAGAAACAGGAAGTCGAAGATTACATCGCCCTTTGGCGATACGTGGCCCATGTTATTGGGGCGCCTCAAGAGTACTTCACAACAGCAACTCAAGCTAAGGCTGTGATGGAAAGCTTAGCGTATAACGAGCTCCTTGTGACACCCACTTCCGTTGTCATTGGGTACAACTTCGTTGAGGCCCTCAAGGATCTACCACCCATGAACATCTCGGATGGTTTCATTCAGGCTGCTAGTCGCGTCTTGAATGGCCACGAGATCTGCGACCAACTTGGTATGGGACGGCCCAGCTGGTACTCATATGCCTGCTTCAGAGGCCATTGCTGGTTGGTGTGGAGTCTGGCTAGCCTGCAGCGATGGATCCCTGCCTTGGACGATAAGGTGATTGATCTTTGTCGGGAAGGGCTGCATAACGCTATAATCCACAGTAACCAAGGTCTCGGAGGTGGCTCCATCCTTGATTTCAAATACGTTCCGGATGGGCGGATCCAAGGAAAGGAGAAGAATGACCGGGCCGAGGGGCGTTTGTGGTTCTTTGAGAGACCCCTTGAGTTCATGTACTTTGTAGTGTTTGTCATTGGATGCGCGGTAGTGCTGGCATGGCTGCTTTGCATGGCGCAGCTCCTTGCGCTCGGGTCCTCGCGTCTTGGGAGATAACCTGGTTGGGCTGAGATGGCATTCTGTACTGTAGATCGCCCCATAATTCTATTTGTCGTATGAACCAACAAGCAGATTGCCGTGTGTCTAATGTCATCCAGAGTCCTAGGACCGTGTAATCCTTGTCGCGTCTAGGGCCGCAGCAAGAACACCTCCATCGCCCGGCTGACGTTCAGGTGTCAGTAATCAACGGATCATCACGGATTAAGAAGCAATGCGGTATTTTCAGCTCCCAAAGAGGCAATAGTTACCATGTTCGTCCCAAACTATTTCACTTTCTCCATAATCCAACTGAGACATCTTGTCGTGCCACTGTATATCTGATAGATCACTGGTCAGAGCGCAATCTACCAAGAAACTATTGTTTGCCTCGATCGATCCGGCACGTCCGCTATGCCCTGGAACAACGACCAATGAGAAGAGCCCAGTCGGTAGTGCAAGAGTAGGCAATCAGGGAAATATTGGGCCTTGCCATTGCGGTTGGGTCAAATAGTGCCGGGATCGACAAACTAGCTTCGCGTGGCTGTCGTCTGACATGATAGAACCCCTTGTCAAAAATTCAGCTACTCCACACCAACCATGGTAAATTACCAACTGCTCAGCTATCTGAGGAACAAACTGAGTTTGATATTGCATGAAAGTAGTTCGGATTCTGTTGGCTAAAATGGCGTCGTCTGCCACGTCATTCTGCCGTCAGCCTTTAGTGGTTTACAAGTGCGCCAAGCCTCTGTGTCTCACTGTCAACTCAATTGGCCTAGGTTAAGTAAAAAGTGTCTTAGATCTAGCACGTAAACGATTTGGACCTTGACGATCCAAACAGTGAGTGATTTAATCCACTGGGTGCCGTTCACGCGGTATCGGTTCCCCGATATTTTACGGACTGCACCATCTTTAAGCCAGCTGCTGCAGGCACCCTTACCCTGGTCAACGCGAGGCCCGCGCCGTGAACCAACATGACATATTGCGCTATACTACGCTACACTGCGCTATTGCCTATCATACCACCGACGCCAAGAGCGTGACGTGTTAAGTCTGACCAATCGTCTAAGTGGAATGCTGCCACTGGTGCTTTCATCTTCAATAGTATGTGATTGGAGTTCTCAAACAGGGTCATCTCTCGCGAACCGAACTGAATCATTCTTGTCAAGGAGGTAGGGAGGAGGACCTTGGGTGCCCTTGAGGGTAAAACAGTGCAAGGCCAGAGGCAAGAGAGTGAATACAAGTAGCTGATAGGATCAAAACGCTCCCCAAGTCTATTGTAGGGTGAGATTTGTCACTTGAGGGCGAACTTTCTCGGACCCCTCCCCTGAGGGTGGCTTGAACTGCAGGCTGACCGTTGATTGCTGTACCGCGTCTTCCGCCAGATTTCTGGGCACGCTAAGCAGCCCTTCGGCTTTAATGATATCACTAGAGGCCGCTCGAGTTAGTTCTTCGAAAGTGCCCAGACATTTGAGTCTATTTGCTTATAGACGGAGAACTCCGCGGAATTCCGCGGCTGAGGATTTGGCCTTGGTAGTTGCTTAGTTGTCTGCATCTTCACGTCCTTTGTTCTGTGTAAGCAGCTTAAAACGTAATTCCTGCGCTCCAGTGTTTAATAATAAAGGAAATTTAACTTGAATGAAAAGCAGAAAAAGGAGTGCTAGCTCCCAATTCGAGTAGTGCTGCAAGAAGGCTGTGGACTGTGCTGTTAGCTTCAGCTGCAACCTTTCCGTACTCCATGTCATCCAGGCTGAGAAAAGGTTGAACTGCAGTCATCACGTCGAAGTATGACCAACAGCTATTTAGGCACGCAAGTCTACAGAAACTCCACGATCTGAAATAGATACCGACCTCCGTTTGAGAGGACTTGAGAAGAGCACCAACGAGACTAGTCCAGGTTAATACGGGATCTATTGGGTATGGGTGCAGTATATATTCAGAAGTCAACAGTCAACGAGTGATATTGGTATCTGTTTTGCAACTTTTCGTAAATAGTTTCTCTCAATCAAGATGCCACCGCGAATCAAGCTACGGAGATGATGATTGTTGAAGAAAAGCCATTAACCATGTATCCCACCTGAAGGTAACATATCAGCTGTCATCTTAAGTACAACACTAGAAACAGCAGTCAGACCGTTAAGTGTTGATATTCATGGTAACACAATTAAACACTAAGTCGGTCGGCATATTTGTATATTGTACATTGTCTTCTTAATATACTCCACTACAGAGCCGCCTAGCCATCATCTGCCCTTCATTTCAGTCTCATGTCCACGTCTTCTCATGTTCCATCGATCTCAGACCTCTTTCATTGACAATCGCCAGATGGTTATGCAGAGAAATGAGGAGCGCGGCGTTTGTTACGGTTGTTGGTGTTGGTGTCGTTCTGGTCCTGGGTATCTTCTTCATCATCCTCATCAGCGTTGCCGTTGCCGTTGCCGTTATTGTTGCCCGCGCTGCCCGTGTTGTCTGCATCGCCAGCGTTACCAGCGTTACCAGCGTTATCAGTGTTACCAGCGTTACCGGTATCAGCGTTGTTGTTGTTGCCATTGTTACCGGTAGCTTGTGCCATTTGAACTGGAATAACACCACCGAAAGGACCAGCCCGCGCCGGGTTCTGGCAACGAACAAGGCAAACATTCTCCTCACCAGCAACCGAGCCCGTGCAGTTCTGTCCAGCAGGGATAGAGGCAACAAGAGGAAAATCCCCCATCTCACCATCGCGGTTACGGCCGCGATCGTTGCCCTCAACGTTGGTGGTTACTTGGATGTTGTCCCACGAAGTACCAGTTCCATCGGCATTGATCATACATGTATAAGGTCCAGCGCCATCAGAATTGACTTGGTGGACAGTCATCTCAAGGCTGCCGCCAGGGTTGACTTGAGGAAGCTGACTGCCAGTCTCTTCCATGATGTCGAGCGTGCCCTGCTCGATCTGGTTGTCACCACCAGCGAGTGTCTCGCCAACGGTGTCAGCGGCATCACCGCGGAAGCGAGTAGCATCGGTTTGGAAAGGACGGCGTCTGGTACCATCGCGAGGAGTGGAGGTGTCAACACCGAGAGCCATGCCAGAGCCGCCGGCGTCTCCAACTGCATTAGTGATGACGCTGTGGGCAGCTGTCAAATCGGCAGCGACGAAAAGAGCCAAGATGATGTTCTTGATGGGGGCCATTGTGAATGTTGTTGTGGTGGAGGGTTAAGTAGAAAGTTGGTCCGTGTAATTAAAGAACTCGGAAGGGTAATTAAAGACCTGACCGGCAGGAGATAGAAGTGAAGAAGATAGAAGAGGAGTCGACTGATGGTCTGAGGATGCTGAGGCTGTTGATGATGATTAGAAATATTGATAAAGGGAAATGGACATTTTTTTATAGAAATGTCATAGGCGCTTTTATCTTCATCTTACCATCTTGACATACACATATCACCATAAGAGACAAGCCAAGAAAACACAAGACACCCTATGAGACATTCAAGAGCTTCACAATGAACCGCATTCTCTACAAACATATCACTAAACGGCTTCACTTTCGCTTTGACCCTCACGGCCAAGACCCGGAATCCTCGTCTCCCGAGAGAACCGAAGAGCACAGCCTCTTTATTAAACAAAACGCCAAAACGTGTTTTGACCATATCTACAGTGCGATTCGCTACACAAACTATAAACCACTCACTTATGGTTGTTTTGAACATAAAACGTTATAATTGCTGCGCCCACTGACAAACTGGTCATAGCGGTTGTATCATGATTCGTTGCACACGGACACCTGAGCCCCCTGTAGTTGTCACAGTTGTTGCATCCCTGTTGGCTCTGGTCAAACAGACTACTGGATTGGCTACAAGCTGAAATATTGCGGATAGCCCACTTGGACTGTTTTATTCCTTGTCGGATCATTTGAACTCGAGCCTGTGATTGATCAGACTGGGCTTCCGCTACACCCATTTCAGTCAATCAACTGTGAGAAGCCAGGGGTTCAGGTGCAGCTGATACCAGCCCTTGTCACTCTTCTGAGGAGCCAATCGTATCTCTTCTTCGTCAAATTCCGAGATCTACAATGATGGATGTTGTTTGTTTCCTCCTCAAAGAGCTAATTATTTATTGCAAATCACGTTTTAAGGTCTGCAAAGCCTGTTACAGGCATTCTATCACGAGCTTCAAGGCTGAGAATGCTAATAACCTGTTACTTTGAACGTCGACAGCTTCACTTGGCAAGATGCCGTACGTGAATTGAGTATTATATCATGGAATTTTATTAGACCACAATTATAAATAAATATTTTACAGGTTTCCTGAAACCTTCTTAGTAGGATACCAGCTAGATAGGACTAAAAGGTTGAGAGTGTTGATTGAAATCTATAAGCGTTCCTCCTCAAGACCGAGCAATATCAAACTCGGCTATATACCAGTTCTGAATTGCTTTTGTGTCTCCTGTAATAGCTACAGTGTCATACCGCGACCTCTCCTCCTTTGCGGCCGAGCCGTTATTAACCATACGGCCAACCCACTTGCCATGTCGGCGACCAGCATTGATGATCTTATCAATAGCAGCAACAAATTCAGGCTCGTCACCCCGCGCAGGCACATATCCCAGTAATGACTGAGCAAGGTCATTGGGTCCAATGAACAGCATGTCCACGCCGGGAGTGGCAGCAATCTCATCGACGTTCTCGACACCAGCGCGAGTCTCTATTTGAATCATGGTGATGATGGTCTCGTTGGCAGACTTCATGTACTCAGGTGTTGTGAGACCGTGACCAATGGCAGGGAATGCAGAGCCCTGGCCTCGAACGCCCTGAGGCGGGAACTTGGAAGACGCGACGATTTGCCTTGCCTCGTCTGCGTTGTTGATTTGAGGAACCATGATACCATGCGCGCCAGTGTCAAGGGCTCGCTTGATGATATCGTGGGCAGGCCCGCGGATGCGGATGATAGGCGACACCCCAAGGGCTGAAATAGCCGCCACTGAGTTGTGCATCGAGTCATCTCCAATGTGTCCGTGCTCACAGTCAAGGATGATGCCGTCCAGGCCGGTCAAAGCAACAATCTGAGCTTGGCGCACACTGGGGATTGCAACAAAGGTCATCAAGGGAAACTCCCCAGCCTTGATTTTATTGAGAAACCTTAATCGAGGGTTCTCAATAGTTGTTGTGAGGGCCGTAGGATAGATTTTTTGCGTCATGGTTGCTTTGTGGTTTTGCGAAAAGACTTGATGAATTTTTTTAATTTTTTTTTTTGGCTATGCAAGCAAGTGTGAAGACAATTTGATGGGTTGTTGTTGATGCCGATAAGACAGTGAGTTGTTGTTATGATGCGTTTATATGTCCTGATTAAATTGCATGAATTCTTCCAATTATAACAAAGGTAATTATCTACAATTTCTCCCAAAAAATAGCAATCGTATGCCTCCGTTTACCGTGGCGTAATGCTGGATCCACAGGGAGGAGCTCTCCCCAGCTGCAGGGGAATGGTTAATCTTCCTGCAGGCCCTGTCCAGTGAGCTCCTCCTCCGAGTGATCGGTAAACCCAACCGATAAGACTGCTAATCTGGTTGGAAAACCGGACTAACCGTAACGGCAACTCCCGGCTGGACCCCGGATTCTGGTATCTACACCGTTTGACTTCAGCTTAGAGCTTGAGTCGCGTCGCCGAGCTAACGCATTTCATCCCCGCATTCTAATCAACCCCCAGTCATTCGTCGTCCGCCACGAGACCTTGGAGGACCTCATTATATGCGTCGAGATAACGCTATGTCCGGCCTGTCGGTGGATTTATAGACTCGTCTCCCGACGAGTGTTGGAACGAAAATTCCAGACAGCCATCCTCGTCCCTTTATCCCTCACCACTCCAAGTCACGAAAAGCATTGCCATCATGGCTACCGTCCCTGTGGATGAATCCCTCAAGCGGTCACCTTCGTCTCACGCCGAGGGTACCAGCACTGCCTATCAGAGGATGCCCGAAACCCTCTTGCACCTCACCGAGGAAGAGATCGCTACAATGAACAAGAAATTGGTTCGCAAGATCGATTCCATCATCCTGCCCATCATCGGAATATTGTACATCCTCAACTATATCGATCGGCAGAACCTGGCCGCGGCCAAACTCCATGGCATCACTGAAGACCTCAATATGACTACGGAGGAATTTGCTACTGCTATATCAATCCTCTTTGTCGGTTACCTACCGTTCCAGATCCCAAGCAATCTAATAATTGCAAGGATTCCTCGGCCGGGTATGTACATTTGTGTTGCTGTGGTCATTTGGGGGACAATCTCAGCCTGCACGGCTCTGGTCAAAAACTATGGTCAACTTCTCGCTGTCAGAGCCATTCTCGGTGTCGCTGAGGCCGTCTTCTTTCCAGGGTAAGAATCATCCACTTCCTTCAACAGATAGAGAGACATTTCTGACTCATCTCCAGTGCCATATACTACCTCTCCGCATGGTATACCAAGACCGAGCTCGGAAAACGAATTGCCAGTCTCTACATTGCCCAACAAGTCGGCAACGCGTTTGGCGGCCTTTTTGCCGCAGCCATCTTCCAGCTCGACGGTCGACATGGAATCAAGGGTTGGCAGTGGCTCTTCATTATTGAGGGTTCTGCCACGGTTGGAATTGGTGTTGTTTGTGCCTTTTTCATGCCCGAGTTTCCCTACAACAGCCGAATCCTTTCCCAACCCGAGCGAGACCTTGCCGTGTGGCGTATCGAGTCAACAACTGGTGCAGCTGAGGGCTCAGAAAAGGAAAGCACTCTCAAGAGCTTTGGAAAGGCTCTGTCTGACCCCAAGCTTCTGCTTCTCATCCTGTGCAACCTGCTTTCTCAGGCACAGGGCTCGATTGCCAACTACTTTCCAACTTTGGTTGCCTCGCTCAACTTTGGCAGCACTGTCAGCCTACTCCTTACTGCACCACCCTACGTCCTCGCTGGGGCCGTCTACTGGGTGTTGATGTGGTATAGCGACCGGAAGAACACAGCATACCCCATCATCATCGGATGCATCGCCATTGCCATTGGCATGTACATCATCCCCATGTCTACACTTAATGTCCCTGCTCGCTACTTCTCCATGATGATTCTTCCCTTTGCGTCTGTTGGTCCTCAGCTTGTGCTTTACAAGACTATCAACCTTCATCTCGCACGTCCTGTCTCGAAGCGTGCTGCAGCATCTGCCCTTGTCAATGCTATTGGTGGCACCTCCAATATCTGGGCTTCATACTTGTACTATGCTCCTCCTCACTTTTATGCGGCATTCGGCACTCTTATGGGTTGCGCCTTTCTTTTCGCCGGCACTATTACTTTCTACCGCTGGCTCGTCTTACGCGAGAATAAGCGACTGGACTCTGGCGATCCTGAGGAGATAGCCAAGGTTGTCAAGGGCGGTGTTACTGAGGAGATGGTTCAGCTTGGATGGCGTTACGAAATGTACTGATTGCTATGGCGAGTGACGTGTCGTTCGTATCAGAATGGGCTCTGTAAATAGATAGATAGTGAATTGGTGAGGTGTCCATGCCTCGTCACATATCCACCTACAAGTAATGCATTAGGGTACAATTTTGTAAACAACCATTACAACATAGTTTCTAATACGCAGAACTGATACATGGAGCTGATACTGGATAAGAGGGACTGCAGTGCACAAGAAGATCCAGTGTCTTGAGTATATAGGGTATGTTTCAGAGTGGATGGGTACTCCGTATGATAAGTTGATAACCGATAAAGATAACGATTTATAAAACTGGAGCCCGTGATTGTCAGTTGGTGATAGGCGTTCTGACGGACCAATAGAAGCCATGATCAGTCAACAAGCGTCATGAGAGAGATAAGTTAGTGGAGCCTATCATATCCCTGAAGATAATGATGACCCACAATGCATTGCAGATTGCGGGGAAGAGAGGGAGCAACTGGAAGGGGATTGTCTGGGGGAAATTGTCAGTCATTCCAACTCAACCCAGCCATTGATGCATACATACATATATAACCGCGGACAAACCAGCTCATAATGGCATCAACAAGCACCCGCAGCATAGCCACCTCCCCACCGTCCTCACAACCTTTCCAATGTCAAGTATGTTCAAGTCGCTTCACCCGCCATGAGAACCTGAAGCGTCACGCTGCGCTACATTCTCGCTCTTCCAGCAATGCCTCTATACCCTGCCACCTCTGCCCTGCCACCTTTTCGCGCCCGGATCTACGTCACCGGCACATGAAGCGAAAACACATGGACCGTGTGGAAAAGACTTCACGAGGAGGAAACTCACCTCAGAGCGACCTGCAGCGCCATGCACCTACGCCGCCGTCGCAGGCCAGTGAGGCCGAGGTTGACACAGATCAGCTTTTTCGACAAGCATCTACCGATGACGATGCTATCAACCTTTCCAGTAGCTTGCCCTCAGATCTGAACGATACCCAAATGCTCGCCACGTCATTCTCATCGCAAGCGTCCATGCTGTTGGGCCCGACTGCTTCTCAGTTGGCAGGCGTCAACTTTCTCGAGCCTTCGTGCAATCTCAACATGTCGAATTCGCCCTCGGGAATGAGTCTTCTCAACTTTAGCCTCGATCAAGGGAGCCCCGAAAGGTTATTGTACGGATCAATTGACCTCAACCAGGGCCAGAATGACTGGTATCCGTCGACCAGCCAGATTACACAAGGCTGTCAATTGTATTTCAAGCATGTATCCCACTTTCTGCCTTTTCTGCATCAGCCGACATTTGATTCAACGTCCATCCCAAGCCACTTACTCCTCAGCATGCTTTGCATAGCATATCAGTATGGCGTAGATCCAGATCGTAGTGATCAGCAAGGGTCTGGCGTGAGCTTATCCGAGAGGTGCTACCATCGCGCTCGTGATCTCGTGTCTGGCGACGATAATGGGCCAGATGACTCAACACGTACCCTCTCGCTTGTGCAATCTCTCCTCTTACTCGAGATATACGCCATGATGTATCTTTGCGGTAACCACTCAGCGTATGGACTCAAGACTCACACCAGAATGATCTCGCTCGCTCGATCAAGTGGACTGTCTATACCCTTACCGACCGAGCTCACGTCCAAAACCCCGTGCCTTAATTCCTTATGGCGCACATTCATCGAGGCCGAGTCGCATAAGAGGACGCTCTTCGCTGCCCATCAAATCGACACGTTATGGTATCAGTTTCTCTCGATACCCCGACAATTCTCACATCTCGAGATCAAGCACGAGCTGCCATGCCCTCAGGATCAGTGGGCGGCGTCTTCAGCAGCCGAGTGGGCGCATAAAAAATTAGTTGCCGTCGTCCCTGGCCCACCGGTTCAGTATCCCGATGCTGTTCGCCTCTTTTTGTCATTGGCATCGGATCCCAGCTCTTTTCCCTCGTTTGACCCATATGGAGCCATAAACATCACCCAGTTCCTTGCATCCAGCGCTCAAGAAACGTCGGGCTGGAGTGCCATGACAGGAATGATTAGCACAGAAAGGCTTGAACCATTGCGCAAGTCCCTCGAAGCGTTGGGTCCTGTTATCCAGTCCGGATCAGAACACGCAAACTGGCCTCGTGGAGCGTTGTGCGAGGCCACATGGCAGTCTGCCATGGTCGATGTGCGGATATGGTCGCCGTCACATACCTGCGGCATCGTGGGTGGGACCATGGACGCAGTCTTGCAGCAGACGACATATCTGGCACCATCGTGCGAGTTTCTCTGCGAGTCCAATACTGCGCAAGTCATCAAACCTCATATCGACTGGTTTCTCACATATCTCGACTCGCCCCTTGTACCAGACTCGGAGGCGCCTTGGATCATGTTATACGCCTTCAAGGCTTTCGTAATTGCCTGGCAGTTGATGCGAGGTAGTACGCTCGGAACGATGCAGGTTGTTGGCGTTGAAGACGGAGATACCAATGGGGCTCTAGAGTGGGCCAGAAGGGTTTTCGGACGAAGGCAGCAGTGGCAGCTTGGCAAGATTATCATGACGTGCCTAGACACATTATGAACAAGTATTTCTAAGCCTCAACTAGCCTTGTTCCATATATCTGTAAATTAGATGGAACAATCAAGGTGGCCACGCTTGATATGATCAAGACTTTATCGCTTCGATTCACCGAGTCGTGCGAGGTGGGATCGGCTCACACATAGTTCCCATCGTAAGTTAGCTATGAGAAATGGTCCGATAGTTTGAAAATAGGCTTAGACTGTCACATTTACTTATGTGAACTTGCATTATTCAGCATATTACGGGTTCTGGTGATGACAAACCTTCCCCGGAGGTATAACTGTCGATCATGTTCCACTAGTGCACCATGTTATAAAGCTAATAGTGACATTCTCTATCTATAAAGCCATTGAAACCTGGTCTAATCTTTTACTTTTCAAGTCCAACTAAGCCTGCGCAATGCACTCAATCTCAATGACAGTACCGTCACCAGGAGGAAGAGCCTGGAGGCACGAGCGCGAAGGCATGGGCTGGGGCAGGAAATCTATGTACACCTCATTCATAGCAGCAAAGTCCTTCATGTCAGCCAGGTAGACATTGTACTTGACGACCTGCTCAAGAGATGAGCCGGAGAGCTCAAGCACCTCTTTGAGATTCTGGAGAACAGTTCTCTGTACAATAGGTTAGAGGGTGCAGCAGAGGTTGGGACTTGAGAAACGCACTGTTGCCTGCTTAATCTCGCCAGTAGCAGTCTGTCCGGCACAGAAGACTAGACCAGGTACTTTGGTGGCTGGGCCTGCGCAAGGTCGATAGGTGTCAGTGATGTTCTCTCTCTCAATGGAGGACCTGGGGTTTAGCCGACTTACAGTTGTGGGGCTTAGGAGGGAACTTTTCGCTGGAAATAAGTTGGCGAGACATGGTTGTGTGAGGTAGAATGAGGCTGAAAGTGAGGCAGATGTTGCGAGTAATTGTCTGATGACTTGTGAATGGTTTGAATGATGATTGATACCCAGGTACTGAGCAAAGAACCGTACCCTTATCATATTCATCTCTTGTTCATGGTGGATTTCGGGATTAGCTGATTGGCCACTTATCTGGGAGGAGCTCCTCCCAAGTACCTTGCCCGGCCCCCTACAGCCAGCGCTAGCTCCTCCCAATTGGTTCTTTTGTCCTCCGGCCCTAATCCCAATGAGGTGCAGGCCCAGGACGATCACTGGCTTCAGCCATCTCGGGGAGGAGCTTGATTGATTGTGATGAGGCACTATCAATCAGCAAGCGATGTAGCATCGATACTGGGCAGGATAGACATTGATGTTGGAGCTAGATAGCTGAGGCACGTGAGTTGATCGTACGTTGTTGAACTCAGACGAGTGGTAGAAGCCGGACTCTGTCCTACGCCATCTCCGAGAGGCGGAGCTCGACCAAACAACTCAGGCAGTTAGCTGTATAAGAGCAGAACAATCAACCATCAAACCACGATCTGAAGCAGACCAAGAAATCACAATCCATAACAACTATCTCTCTATCTAAACATCATTAAAATTTCTCAACATGTCGCCAGCAGCTCCATTTAGTCCCCCTTCAGCCGAGTTGCCTGGCAAGCCTTTCGTCCCTGAGTGGATTCCCCCACCAGTGACACAGCAAAAGGAGCAATTTGCCGAACTCACTTCTATTGATCTTTCTTTGCTTGACTCGGATGATCCTGCGGTTGTGCAAGACTTGGTCAACCAAGTCAAGAGAGCTATTCGCGAGGATGGGTTCCTATTCCTTGAGAACTATGGTATCTCGCTAGAACAGGTACGATGCAATGCATTCGACATGAAACCACTGTCGCTGACGACTTATACCACAGCTCCATCGCCAATTCGCCATCGCCCAGTATATGTACAACAACATCTCGGAGGAGGACAAGGAACGTCTACTTTTCAACCCTGACTCTGGTGTCTGGTCTGGCTATAAACATCCATTTGGCTTCAAGGTAAACCTTTTTCCCCGCCGTTGATCCATTACTTTCTTCAGTTGAACTAGCTGGCTGACTGTTTCCATCGAATAGCGTCACCGTGGACCTCCTGATGGCATTGAACAGTTCAACTGGTACCGACCCGACTGGGAGGACATTAACCGCGTCCCTACCTGTCTCCATCCCTTCATGGATGAGATCGAGTCTTTTGCCAATTACCTGACTGGCTCGGTCAACCGTCGCCTCCTGACTCTCTTCTCCCGCGTTCTCGAGCTCCCAGACGATTACCTTTGGGAAAACGTCCAGTCGCACGGCAGCCCAACTGGCGAGGGTTACTTCAGGCATGCTCTCTTCAGACCTGTGCAGAAGACCACAGAAGAGGCTTCCAAGGGCCTTCGCATGCATGGTCATACAGACTTTGGTCTCACCACCCTGCTCTTTTCCGTTCCTGTCTCTTGCCTTCAGATCTGGGGCCAGGATGAGAAGTGGTACTATGCCCCCTATAAGCCGGGTGCTCTCGTCGTCAACATTGGCGATACCCTCGAGATCGTGTCCGGGGGACACTTCAAAGCCACTCGTCACCGTGTCTACAAGCCCCCGGTTGACCAACGCAACTACGAGCGTCTCTCATTGGTGCTTTTCAACAGCTCCGTTGGTGACTTGCGTATGACACCAGCTGCTGGTAAGTTGGGATTTACTGTCCATCCGACTTCATGTTACTGACTATGTGACAGAATCTCCCCTTATTCAACGCGAGGGTTGTGTCGAAGATCAAGGAGTGTACGCCGAGTTCAAGAAGCGAACGCAGCAAGGCAAGCTCGTTCCTACCAACAGAGAATGGCGTGAGATCCAGATCGCAACATGTACGGATCCTACCGATACAGTGAACAATAGAGTTGGTGCTCATCAAGTTCTGATTGATGGAAAGCTCATGCACCAACGAGAGTACATGGGAGTCAAGGTTGTTTTGCCAGTTTAGTTATCGTTTGCTTATAGCTTCATCAGATTATATCAAGTTTCTCATCTTTACCAATTTCTTAATTGCTGGAGCTGTGTGCAATTCTCCTATTTAAAGGAATGGTCATGTCCTGGGCTTGGTCCCCACAACACCATCGCCCAACCGCCACAAACCTCGTGTCATAGCCATTTTGGTGCATAAAGGGGTTGCCCTAGCCCTGACACTCGCGAAAAGACCCGAGACTAGACTTGTATCTGGAGCAATAATAGCTTCATAGACTCATGTTGACTGTATGTCACTCTACTAGAGATCAGTGAGACAGAACAGGCTGGTGTGCCTGCCAAGACACTTACAGCTCAGAACCTGAGAGGCTTCATAGTCCGGCCTACAATTAAGGGACTTGGTATTACAGTCATTCCCAGTTTCGGCCACTTACTGTCATCTTATTGAGTTAGGCACCGGTTTGTGACAAGAGGAGACGCTGAAATATTGAAACGGAGTGCCCCGTATGGCAAAATGCTTCAGTAGATAGTAATAATAAAACAAAATAGATACATGTCTTGAGTTGTCTTCGAATAATTCCTCACTAGGTATCAAAAGCCTTAGGCCGTTGCTCTTCGAGCTCAATGTACTCATCGCTTATCTCCGATCTCGAAGGGACCTCTCTGACAGTTCGAAATTGTGTCACCGAGCTATCATCATTCAGGACCCTGAATGGGTTGGGCTCCCTATTAGTACTCCTCTTAGCATTATCCGTCGCCGTAGTGCCAGTAGTCCTGAATCTGCTGGGATTTGCCGGAGTGCCGTAAGACGTCATCTTAAAGGTCTTGGGCATCAGTGGACGCAGGCCAGGGAGACATGCGCAGATAATCCCTGCCACTGGCTCGACGCCTGCAAGGGACCATAAAGTTCCTTCATCGTAGAGATTCTTCCATTGGTACCCATGTGTGAAGACGACACGAGCAAGAGCAATAAAACAAGTGCTAGTTTTGTGTTGTTAGTAACAGTCCACTGTTCAGGAGTCGAGTGGCAGAGGGCGTGTTTGATGTGTCAGGGGTCAAGGCCACTTACATAAACCCAAAGCAAAAGGATACAATAATACCAATCTTTTTTCCGCGGTTCATATTTAGCCCCCAGATTGACTTGAGTGGGAGTACAAAGATCAAGAAGTCGGTGAAAACCGTCAGGCTGTCATAGGCGATGTTGATGTTCTGCATGGCGAGGAACTGCTCAGCCGTCGCATCGCCCCAAGCCCACCACTTCTCGATCGGCCGCACGGCGGCGAGATAACCGATAAAACTTCCAAAGAAGCACGTGAAGGTTATGCCCGATGCTACGTATATTATAATGTTCATTGGGCCATTGTGGCCTGTGAAGAGGCGATGATAGAGGAATAGGATCGAGGCTTTGCAGGAGTAGACTGCGAAAACGAGGACGATGTTGTTGCCCCAGCCAATCTAATGAGCCAAAGCTTTGTTAGCTAATACAGCACTAGAAGTGTTACTGAACGGGGCGTACCTGATCGTGGATCAACGAAACGTCGGTTGGCTCTGTAGTACTAGTGTATGGGTATCCAGGGATGCCAATGCCTCCGTATATAAGCACTGGTGGGGAGACACATGTTAGCTATTGAGCTTTGGCAAATTCTCATGCTCTCGATTGTATGGAGGAGAAGAGACGGCTTACTCAGAAGAAGCAAGACAAAAAAAAGGTCAGTGAAGAACTATCAAGTGTTAGAAGACAAATGTCATTTCATAGGACCAGATGACATACGGCGGATGCTATGATCATCCAGTCAGTCCAGCCATAGACGCCTCTCGTCTTGGACTTTGCGTAAAACCGAAGCCCGACTGTAATATTTGACAGCATGGGCAGGATTACCCATGTCGCGATCAGCTCCCGCTGCCGAGGCAGGTAGATGGGGAAAGCTTGGACCATGATGGGTAACTGTCTCAGATCAAAAGTTCATGAATGAAGGGAGAGAAATGACGAAGGACGCAGATCATTGAACAAAAGTTCCATGGACATATATGTAGAGACGTTGGTTAATTCCCAGTTGAGAGTAAACAGGCTGAGCCATTTCAATTCGAGTTAAGTGACCTCCATCTTCTCGAGTCAGTCCACGCCTGTTATCGCTAGTGTGGCGTTTTGAGGAGAGAGTAGCATGACTAGTGTTTGCAATTTAGCTTTACACTATGCAACATGCGAAGGAAGCGAGCGGTATTTAATTTAGAGCCGATTGGCCATGTCTGTTTAATCTGGACCACTTCCAGCTCTCGACTGTGTCCTGTGGACCGCAAATGGCTGAGGTCAGTTGCTTCTATATTGACTTTACCGGATACTGAGCGACGCGACAGATATTATGTAACGAGGGGGGGCTCGTAACATTGGTGTGGCATCCCCTACGCAATATCTACCCCAATTAGCTTCCAGAATATTGCCAGTCAGTGAAGATTGTGATATGACTGGTATGATGGAAGCTCACAACCAACCCATGCAGCCCGGGCGTGGCTTAGCGTTGATGTGTAACCCGAACACTTGATCGTTATTCGCGAGAGCCTGCTATTGACGCAAGCTGAGCTTAGTGTCTTCAGCCTGTCTGGACTAATGCGAACTACCGTTGCGAGGCTTGGTTAGACAAACAAACTATTGCAGCCAGGTGAATAGCCTCATTAACAGAAGTGAGCCAGTACCAATGGGACCAGGAGCGGCAGGGTTCCCCGGTTGGATCCAAGAGATAAATGCCTGATATGATAATGTAAATGCTCATTCTTCCTTATGTTAGAAACGTCTTTAAGCAACTGGTTATCTCGGCGCTCTTGTTCGTTGGTTACCAAAAGCCTTGTACTTAAGAGATAAGGGACAACGCCGCCCCACTGCGGCGTTGACGGCACTGCATCCTAGTGTCACTCGGACCCTCGCGCAATTCGCAACGAGTAATTCGTCATGTTATTCGCTCAGGTTTGAAAGCCGGCTTTGAATCAGTCCACGCCGTCTTCCAGGACTGAGTTTAGCCTTGACCTGGAACAATGGCATAAGGGGGAAAGCTCCACATTTGACACTTGCAAGAGTCAGGGCCCGAAGACTACCCGAATACCTGGGACAACGCTGGACTGAGGTAGGGCTAGCCTTATCTCTTACAGATTTTGAGAACCTCAAAGGAAATGAGTCGCAAGCCACATTCGCTTATATCACCAATAGAAGAGAGTGCAGAAGATAGAGGCGTGATAATTCAAACCCGCGTATCGCCCTGTCCTTTCTATGCGAGCAAGATTGTCGTCGTGAGGATAGAGTTTGCCCAAAGGCTGCACGTTGTGAAAATAAAGTCATACCTACTTAAGGTTAAAATATAGTAATATAATATAAAGGAGGAAGTATATTACTTTAAATGGCATAAATTGGATACTCTGCCTCTCATGCTTGAAAAGATAATTAGCATTACAGGGCAGGTTATTCTTTCTTGGTGCATTGTGCTATAATTAGATATTAATAATTCCGCCCCATTCCGCGGTCTCAAGACAGCGACAAGGGGGATCCCCTGGAAGTCAGGACTCTGTCTTTTAATTACCCCCTACGTTCCATCACCGTGTTAAGTAAAGAATTAATAATTAATTTATGAAAATATTAAAGCACTTTAAGCTAAGAAGATAGCATGGCTGCTGAAATTCTATAATTCTTCTATAATTAATTACGTAATAAGAACTTGTTTAGAAGATCAAAGAACAAATACAGAAAAGCAGTCACCCATAAGCGGGAACAAGGGTGAAACGGACCTGCCAAGTACGGATACTAACTGCCAAGCACCACCAAGCCCACCAACAGAATTCCACGGCAGACAACTGCCGAAAGGCATTAAAGGTGTATGAAACTATAAAGTATACAGGCTATAATAAGTCTGGCAAGCCTATATAAAATTCCCATACATAATCATTACTTAACCAGATCTTGAACATCTATTTAAGAGACACATCCAATTTCCTTTGAGTTGCGCCTGTCCATGACTGGTCTGTCATTGCGTCTAATCTCAATTATCAGAGCCCTGACACGAAGACAGGAACCTTCCTCCTCAGCGACCTGAACGTGGCTGCGAGCCTCTATTCAACTGGAACTGCAGACTGCAGAGGCTATAGGGTTGGCAGCAAAGGCATCGGAGCTTGCACCAATTGAGACGGTAACTGGCCAGATCGGGACGCATTCTGCAGTTCTGACGCTGGTGAAGCAAGTTGGAAACGAATTTGTCAGAATGACCGCAACTCAAACGAATGCCATTTCGAGTACCAGGGTCTCGGAATGCCTTGGGAGTTGCGTTATGATGCGTTTGAGAATATCGTCTGCCAATGCTTCGGTACTAAAAACGGTGGTGGATATCATTACGGAGCCTACAGTTACGACAACTATTAGTTCGTTATCAACCGTTGCATTGCCTGAGGATAGAAAGGGAGTTCGCCGAGATGATCACCATTGTGCCCAATCGGATAATGCTTCAATTCGATGCTGAGAATGGATAACTGCGTCTCCCTCGAACTTCCCAAAGCGCTCAAGAGTATCCCGATAATCATCAATCTCACCGACGTGCAGATGTCAAGGGTGGCCCAATCTCTTACCGTTTCGAGCAGTTGACTAGCAATTTTTCGACATCAAGACAATCAGACGAATCAAGTGTCAGCATCTCAGCCTCTTATCTCCAAACCATGATCACAGGCTTTCAGTCTGACCAGGGTTCTCCGCACGGGAATGATAACGGTGGATCCTTATCCTGTGAAAACGGAGCGTAGTCGGAGGGCGCAAACGGAAATCCTGCTTGTTTATCGAATGAGGTTCGAGGATTTCTTCCCCGCGATTGAATCGAGTTAGCTTCGGCCGATATTGATAGCTGCTGATCTTACAGCATGTGCTGGAACCGTTATGTCCGGAATGGATGGATCAGAGGTTTATAATCGAGGCAGTTCCCTGGCATTCTTTCTATTCCCCAGTAGATATCTCATCCACTTCATTCTCTTGATGTATCTGACATAATGGATGTCAAACCAACCACCAATCTCGATGACTACCAACTCGCTCAACTGGGTCATTCCCAGTCCTTCAAGCGCAACTTCAGTCGCTGGACAATGCTGGGCTTAGCCTTTGCTATCCTCAACTCTTGGACTGCGCTTGCAGCATCACTTTCGCTCGCTCTACCTTCAGGTGGACCTGTTGCTGTGATCTGGGGATTAGTCACGGCTGGTATCTGCAACCTCTCACTTGCTGCAAGTCTCGCTGAGTTTCTGTCAGCACAGCCAACTTCTGGTGGACAGTATCATTGGGTTGCCACAATTGCCCCTGCGTCTTTGAAGATTCCTCTGTCTTGGATCACGGGTTGGATCAATCTGAGCGGCTGGGCCTGTCTGGTTGCGACGAACTGTTCCTTGTCGAGCACCCTCATCATCAACATCATCTCGCTCCAAAGTCCCAGCTACGAGTTCCAGAGATGGCACCAATTCCTCATATATCTCGGTATCGCCTTTATCGCCTTCGCAACCAACGCTTTCCTTCATTCGCTCCTCCCTCGCATCAATGGTCTTGCCCTTGTCTGGAGTATCGCCGGCTTCTTCATCATCTCCATTACAGTGCTCGCGTGCGCTGCGCCCGACTATGCCACGGCCGACTACGTATTCGCTACCTTTATCAACACAACCGGTTGGCCAGACGGTATTGCCTGGCTCCTGGGTCTCTTGCAGGGAGGACTTGGACTTACAGGGTTTGATGCCGTTGCTCACATGATTGAAGAAATTCCCAATGCAGCGAGCGAGGGCCCCAAGATTATGCTGTACTGTCAGTACATCGGCATCTCAACTGGCTTCCTGTTTCTCATCGTGGTACTCTTTGTGTCTGGCGGTATCAAGAACGCCGATACCATCATTGGATCCACGGCCGGTCCCTTACTTGAAATCTTCTACTTGGCCACCAACAGCAAAGTCGGAGCTATTTGCCTGCTCATGTTTCCTCTTCTCTGCCTGGTATTTGCTGCCATCGCAGTCATGACGACTTCATCACGTATGATGTTCGCGTTCGCAAGAGATGGTGGACTTCCAGCATCACACATCTGGTGGAAGGTTCACCCCAAGCTTGGTGTACCCATGAACGCCCTTTATCTCAATGTTGTCATTGTGGTCATCTTTGGCTGTATCTACCTCGGTTCTACTGTTGCCTTCAATGCTATCGTCGCGTCTTCGGTGGTGGCTCTTGGTCTGAGCTATGGCATCCCCATTGCCCTCCACCTGGCGCGTGGCCGATCTCAATTGCCCGAAGGAGCCTTCAAGCTACCCAACTGGCTTGGATGGACAACAAACATCATTGGATTGGTGTACACTATTGTTACAACCGTGCTCTTCCTATTCCCTCCAGCGTTGCCTGTTGATGGGACTACGATGAACTACTGTGTTGTTGCATTTGGTGTCATTGTGGTCATATCGGCCATTCAGTGGATTGTGGATGGAAGAAAGAACTTTGAAGGACCTCGAATCACAATAGGCGAACATGAGATGGCAGAAAGAGATATTGATGAATGATTGGTCACTCTGCAGAAACTAGATGGTCACTGATCACTCTAAGACACAAAACAGCTCTTGTTGCGCAATAATCATGTTATTTAGATCCATATCATAGTTTATATTGTCAATCCACCAGCTAAACCAATTTCTTCCCCTTCAACCCAAACTCCATTCCGTAATCTGACACGAGGACAGTGTATGTCTACCCAGTTACGTGGCTGCAAAGATCAAGCCTTCTCGGTCTGATGAACAGCACTGTCCGCCTCCTCGAAAGAATCGATCTTGTAGGAACTGAACTTGCGTGCCGAAACACCCTTGGCGAACAGAATGTCGAGCTCCTCAAAGGTGCGGTTTCGGGTCTCAGGAAGACGGAAGTAGCCCCAAACGAAGACGATGAAAGCAGTGCTTCCCCAGATGAAACCGGTATAACCTCGAAGGTTCCACTGAGTAGGGTTCATGAAGTAAGGCTGAAGAACACCAGCGACAACTCCAGTGATGGCATAACCGTTGCGGGCGAGGCAGATGGTCTTCTGTCGGAGTCTGGTTGAGCCCATCTCAGCAGGAAGAGCCCAGCCGAGCTGACCAGCAGACAATTGGAAGACAAAGGTCCAGACGAGAGTGAGGACAGCTTGGGTCATGGCGATTGAATGATTCTCGGTTCGGGTGTTGAGAGCGCCAATGACGAAAAGGACAGTGGCCATGGTGAACATACCATAAAGGTAGGCCGTGCGTCTTCCAACGTATGGCATGACACAGAACCAAGACACCAAGGTAGCAAACAGGGCCATTCCGTTTCCGCCAACGTTGAGATGGTAGGTGGTGTTAGAGTCGAGACCGATCTGCTGGAAGAAGTAGGTCGAGTTGTAGGCAAAGTTGAGACCAGAAAGAATCTGACCAGCGAATACAACGATGGCAATCTCGGTTCGTCGAAGTTCGAAGCCCTTGAAGCAGTCGCGGTATGAAGTGCCGACGGAAAGCTGCTCTTCGAGGCTGTTGGTGTAGACAATGAGGCCAAGGGCATCGCGAAGCTCAGCATCGGTGGCACGAGGTCGGAGTCGGGCGAGGCTCTTGAGGGCATCGTCGTGTCGGCCAATTCGAACAAGATGCCAGGGAGTGTCGGGAGCAAAGCAGAGAATAGGCACCAGAATAACAGGCCAGAACCATTGGAGCGCAAAGGGGATGCGATACGCCCAAGGAGCAGGAGTGTTGACAAGACCAGCCATGACGCCAGCAGAGATGAGCTGTCCGATGATGAAACACATGTTGGTCCAGCTGGTCATGTAAACTCGAAGCGACATGGGAAGAACTTCAGAGGCATAGGCTGGCGCAGTCGTAGCGAAGACACCCCAGGGGAAACCGCAGAGGATCTGTCCAACGAGGAGGACTTTGGTGTCGGGAGCGAAGAAGACGATAAAGATGAAGCAGCTGAGAGAGATCAAAGAGCCGATGAGGACCTTGATGTGGCCATACTTGGTGACGAGGTAACCGTTGAGAAGAGTTCCAAAGAATGAACCAACTCCTGCAGCATTACCGAGACCAGCTTGCCAAGGAGCAGAGAGCTGGTAGTTGTTGGTCTCTTCGTTCCAATGGCCGTACTTCTTGGCAAAGGCGGGATAGGCGTAGAAGTTGGAGAGGAGGTTGGTATCGTAGCCTTCCATGATGACGCACATGGAGACGACGAGACACCAGACAACTGTCCAGGGATACTTGCGAACGGCTTGGAGAGGAGGGAGGTCATGCTCAGCCTGAGCACCGAGACGAGCCTGGTCGGTGGTATCGTGGCCAACCGTCTTCGCCACCGAAGCCTCGACATCGTAGCTTTCGGCGTGCGAAACCGAAGGGTTGATGATCTCTTTGCCCATTGTGATTGAGAGTTGATGTCTGTGAGTAGAAGAATGAGCTGGTGAGTGTCTGATGGAGTAGATCTTCAATTGATCAGCAACGCATCTTGAGGTTATATACTGGAGCAATTGAATCCTCCTCGTGCATGTTTCCCAATCGCTTTTGTTCCCAAGTCCCCATGGGGAACCGAAAACCGCCCCATGGGGGTTAATGTTACAGTCCGAACATTACCCCTTTCGGCATAGCCCCTCACTTGAAGAATGCTTAGCTTCGGGCCCATCGTGACCTCGAGAATGGTCAGTTTCTGGTGGATACCCCTCATCGCTTGATATATCGGACCGAGAGTCACGAGAAATGACGCTGGCAAAAGAATTGGATCTGCCGACTATATCTCCATTAAGCATTCAACAACCCCGGATCTAAAGCGACATGGCGACTATCCCGGTAAAGCGCGGCCAGGTCTGCGACAACTGCCGATTCCGCAAGGTCAAGTGTGATCGTGGTCTACCCTGTAAGAACTGTCACATCGGAGACCTCCGTTGCCAATATCGCCACAGCATTCGGAGGAAGGGCCCAAAGCAGGGTCAAGGGAGACGACAGACACAGCTGAGGCAGGGTCTGGGTATTGATGAGTATCAATTCCAGATACTCACTTCTGAAGCGCCGCCTGGATCAACCAGCAACAGCCATGAAGATGCCCCGACAGACGCTCAAGTCAACACTCAGCCATTCTCATCTCCACCAACCAACATTGACCCTGCTCCACAATCACAACCAGAACCGGAATCAGATTCGACAACACCGCCCAATGACGCGACTATCGATACCGGAGACCTCTGCAAACGCATGTCTCTATCACTCGTTGCTCACATACGGCTCTTCCAGAGGTTTCTCTACCCTATCATGCCAGTCGTCGACGATGACATCCTCGCCGACGCAGCTCGACTAGATGACCTACCACCTTCCAGATATGCTCTCATCCTTGCAATATGTGCCGCGACAAGAATGCAGTTACGGTTGGACAAGAGGATCGACAACTGTGAGAACGACCTCAACGCACAAATCCCATCTGAGCCACGCTTGACAGGTGATATTCTCGTCAACCTGGCTGAGAACTCACTCCGCCAATACAGCGTGATAGATGATGCAACCCTCGACTCGGTACTTGTCTCGTTCTTCCTCTTTGCAAGCTATGGCAATCTCAACGATCCGCGCCACGCCTGGTTCTATCTCAATCAGAGTATTACTCTCGCTCAGTCACTTGATCTGACAAAAGAGTCTGGTTATTATGGTCTACCTGATGAGGAACGTGAGAAGAGACGACGCGTCTTTTGGCTCCTCTTTGTCACAGAAAGGCAAGTTCCTTCGCCTATTACCTTACCCCAAAACTAACGCTCCACAGAACCTTTGCTCTTCAGCACAGAAGATCCGTCATGCTTCGAAGCACAGTCAACAAGCCCCAAATCGTCGACTCAAATTGCCCTGTAGTGATGCACGACTTTATAAACCACATCCGCCTCTTCGAATCTCTCCCATATTCTTTGTACGAATGGCAACCTGAGGGTGATGATCAGCGCTTCGATGACTTGAAGCTTGTACATACCATCAACGACAAACTCTGCAGTGTGCAGCCAGACCAATCGATTATCGAGAGTCAACGATTCGATACGCTCATCACTCAACAGTGGCTTCGAATATCCATGTGGCGGATCGCGTTTGGTCAGAATCCTTCGTCGGCATCTGGCTTTGGACTACTTCTTCCGCCTTCTCTTCCAATGGATGCAGGAAAGATCATCATGTCTGCCTTGGGGTCTGTTGGAACCAAGTCGAAAGATTGCCATGGCATCGGGATGGTAAGACTCACCGGTGTTTCGTTTCTGACTGGCCATGGAATACTGACCTGACTCTTGTCTAGGAACAAAAGCTCTTTGACGTCGGCGTCAGTCTCGCAGATACCGCTCAACTCCCCGGCTGGACATATTCCGCACTCGAGAATGGCCCTCGTGACTTGCTCTCCGTCGTGATTCATGCTCTCTCAACAGTTCGAGGCGCTCAATCTCACTTGTTGCCCAATCTTCTCAAGCACTCGGAGACATTGTTTGCTCTTGCAGATCCCAACGCGCATCTAGATCTCCCGTGGGATGTGCAAGAAGCGGGAAATGATGAAAGGCTAGCGATTGTTGAGGAACTGTCGCCGGAAGATGAACAGCCCGTGGATCCTTTGGGCTGGGTACCAGATGGCAACCTCGATCTGTTGGACTTGAGTACGCCTGTGGTGACGACAACTTGGGAGGACGCGACAATATCGTGTGGACAATTTGATCCCGAGATTGGACTTTCTTTTAACTAATCTGAAAAGCGTCCTTTGTGTTGACAATCTGTCTAATATGCTTGTGCTGGGGGTTTTCCATTTTGCGTCAACCGTTTGGTGTCCTTGACATCTTTACATAACGTTCTGCCCGATTCATTTATACCCTCTCTAGTAGAACAACCTTACTATCGTAATCTGTACCAAATCGAAACTGAATTCCTCCATTCATTAGTGTCGCGCCCGAGTACGTCTCTCCGCCATCAAGCTTATACCTCGCCTCTGCGTCAAGCCCAGCCAGTCGGAGGAGAGGATAGTTGAGAACAGTAGTGGCTCTGATCTGGAATGCGAACAAGACAGCTTGGCTCCCGTCCTCTGATACAAAGATTGCTGCAGGGAAGTTGGAATCCTCAGGTAACACTAACCGCCACATATCTCCCTTGATAATGATGGGGTTGATCTTTTCTGCGAGCTTGATCAGCTCCGGGATCTGCGCCTTGTCTTCCTCGGGCGTATGGTCAGGGTTCAACTCGAAGCCGAATGAACCGCCCATCATCGCAACGTGGGCTCTGAAGCTCATTGGGATCGAGCGTCCCGTCACGTCGTTGGGAGCAGAGCAGACATGTGCTCCCATCGTCGAAGGCGGGTAGACCAAAGATGTACCAAACTGAATGTGAATGCGATCGAAAGCATCCATGTTGTCCGAAGTCCAAACCTGCGGGAAGTACTGCAAGATGCCAGGATCGAAGCGACCGCCACCCGATGCGCAACCCTCCCAAAGGACATCGGGGAATCGGGCGGTCAGCACGTCAAAGACATGGTAGATA
The DNA here is from genome assembly GCF_000260195.1 of Fusarium odoratissimum NRRL 54006. Classification (NCBI taxonomy): domain Eukaryota; kingdom Fungi; phylum Ascomycota; class Sordariomycetes; order Hypocreales; family Nectriaceae; genus Fusarium; species Fusarium odoratissimum. Next base: position 88,915 of record NW_022158717.1, on the reverse strand, counting down.
CCGAGCATGTAGGCGTGATGGTTGTCTGGCGTAGGACTTTCGTGCATCGCCCGGTTGTTGTCCCACTTGACATAACTGACGGGAACTGTCTCCAAGATCTTGGATACAGAGCTGATAATGAAGTCCTGTACTTCTGGGAGGGCAGCGTTCAACACCAGCTGTTGGCGAGTTTCGCTACGAGCGTGGTTTCCAGCGCTCAGAACCCACTCCGGATGCTGCTCATATAGCTCAGACTTCTGGTTGACCATCTCAGGCTCAAACCACAATCCAAACTGCAGCTTCTCGTCCGAATCCTTGACTTGCAACTTGGTGATGTCCTTAGCAAGAGAGTCCAGACCACCAGGGAACCTCTTGGGGTTTGCAACCCAGTCGCCCAGTCCAGCATGGTCGTTAACGCGAGGATGCTTATCGCCAAACCATCCATCGTCCAGGACAAAGAGCTTGGCGCCCAGCTTTGCTGACTCTTGCGCTAGCTTGTAGATCGTCTTGTCGTCAAAATCAAAGTAGAGACCTTCCCAGCTATTCAACAAAACAGGTCTCGTTTCAGAGACAAACTTGCTTCGGATGAGGTTCTGGCGATACAGACGATGGAACTTTCGTGACATCTCGCCGATGCCGAGGTTGGAAAAGACGGAAACGCATTCTGGTGATTGCAGTGATTCGCCGGATCTCAACGGCCAAGAGAGCTGACATGGGTTCATCCCGACGAGTGCGCGAGTGAGACCTTGATGACTCTTCTCAACTTCGACGCTGAAGGAGCCAGTGTAGACGAGGGAGAAACCCCAAACTTCGCCGTGGGACTCGGTTGTTGATGGGGAGACCATTGACAAGAATGGGTTATGGTAGTGAGACGAGTAGCCAGTAGTACTTCCGAATCTGCACCAATATTAGCCATGGAACTCTGCGCCAAGCAGATAACATACCCTTGAAGTCCATACTCAACCTTTCGGCGAGTTCTGTTGCATTCCCTGGTCCACTCTCCCTGCAACTGCAGCATCTCGTAATTCTCATGAGGAAAGTCAACGCTGAAGCTGGACAGCTTTTCAACAGTGATGACATCATCACTCTTGTTGATAATCTTGACGTTTCGCACAATAGCATCGAAGTTAGGGAAGATAGAGTATGACAAGTCTGCGCCAACAGAGCTATACTCATCGTCAAGATGTATAATCAGTGTTGAAACATCATCGTCTGAGCCAAATGTGCTGGGCAGTTTCTCGATCGCAGGTTTACCTTTGACGACTGTATGCGACTTATACTTGAAGTTGCAAACTGTGAAGCCCTTGGCGTGCTTAATGTGTACAGCAGGAGTGCGGAAATCTCCACGGCCAAGGTCTGGAAACTCGCGGCGGAGATGAGCTTGAGTAGACCAGCCTCCGCCGTTGGACATGATCTGGGCAATGGGATTTTCTGTTACGCGATCGCCGAAGTGATCAAGGAGGAGATCGCCAGTCGCTGGATCGACGTGAAAGCGGTAGGAGACATTTTTGCCGTTGAGCGCAAATGACGTGCCGTCCACGACGATTGCTGGGCCTGTCAGTGCTGATAACGAAGATAAGGAGGGAAACATACGGTCGGCTTTGGGAGTTGGTGTTGTTGTCTGAAGAAGAGTCATTGTGAAGATGCAATAGACGCTATACACAGAGACTGAAGAAGAAAGACACAGGTCTTGAAGATGATTACAGGCTTTCAACAGGAAGCATTCGATTCGGGTTTAAATAAAATAATTGTTCTTCTTATGCAACAGTCATTGACAGGATTCCGAGCATTTCCCCATGGGGCTAATCAACCTCCGATCAAGGAGCGGGGGTGCTGAGACAAAGACGGACTAGCCTAGACGGAATGAGCATAACTTGTGTAGACTCCGCATTAAATTATGCACATTTGAGTTATTTTACCCCGCACTTGTCCTTGGTTTTACCCAGACCTGGAAATCAAGAGGCTTTACAAACCAGTAGTTCTGCGTTTTCCACTCATTATGGAGTAAATTATCATGTAGAGCAAACTCAAAGTCTCGAACCAAAGCAGGAATGAGTTTGCACATCTCGAGCATCGAAATATGACGGCCGATGCATGTTCGGGAACCAGGGCCAAACTGTGAGGAGATTCGGTCAGCTCAGTGATACGTCCACCACAGAACAATCAGGTGCCGAGATGGACGTGTGCCACAAATCGAATTGGCTTGTAAAGAATACAGGGTAAACTTACAGGCATCCAGAAGCGGTTCATCAAAGCTACGCGCTCGTCGTCATCTTGCAGCCATCTCTCGGGCGAGAATGAATCCGCATCCTGCCCAAAGATGCTGCGGTCCCTGTGTGCAACCCAGGTATTGATTCCGACAATAGTACCCTCCGGGAAGAAATGTCCTGAAATGGTAGCACCACCCTTGGGCACTACCCGCTCAAGGGGTAGTCCAGTCGCCGGATGGAGCCGCAATGCTTCCTTGATGACGGCCTGCAAGTACGGCATTGCCTGGCTTTCCTTGTACGTGACATAAGACGATAACTGGCCGTTGGCATTAAATGTATTAACCTCTTCTTGTAGCTTGTCCATGCATCTTGGGTTCTTGAGAAGGTAGTACAAGACAGCTGAGAGGCTGATGCCAGTTGTATCAGATCCCGCGATCATGTTGATGAGACAACCGGTCAAGACATGAGATGAGGTGAAAGCATCCGGCTTCGAAGTGTTTTTGGCTAGGAACTTGATGAGAAAAGACTGTGTTGTGGAGTCGCTGTTATCTAAGATTACGGCCTTGGGTTTCGAGCGTGTCTCACTGATCCTCTCTTTGGTAAATGCTGTGATGTAGGCTGCACCCTGTCCCTTATTTCCTGCCAGGAAGTTCATGATAGGAACAATGATATTGTGGAGAGTGGGGAAGACGATCCCAATGATTGTTGAATAGCCAAGTATCTCCCCCAAGGCATTGATGACATTTCCCACGTCCTCTCCTTTATCGAGAAAGCCCAGGCGCTTTCCATATGTGATCATACCGATGACGTCGAAAGCATAGCATTGAAACCAATGATGCATGTCGATTGCTTGATTTGCCGCACAGAGTTCTGACAGGCGATTCTTCAACAGTTCGGCACACTCGTCAACAAAGGCTTCGTAGTTGACCAAGGAAGACATGGAGTAAGTGGACTGATATTGCTTTCGATCGTGTGCATGCTTAGCCAAGGACCTCTCGTTGAACAGATTGTTATCTCCAGGGTTGCCCCAGGGTATGTACCATGAGGACTTGGGGAACGAAGCACCCAGACCGTAGATGACTTTGACTGCCTCAAGGTCGCTGAAGCTGTAGCGGTTGGGTGCATAGCGAACGACAGAACCTGAGACATTAACAACAAGAGAATGGCATAAAGGGGTACTCCAACATACCGTATTTCTTGTGTAGATTATGGTTGACCTGCTCGAAAGAACCTTGCCATACTTTCCAGGTATACCAGCCCAGTGTCCATCTAGCAGCCCATGGACCTCGAATGGACCTGAGGTCTGAGCGCAAATGCTGAAAGAGGGTCAAGACTGCTTTGAGTAGGAGCAGCGACACCAATGGGATTGCAATGAGGTAGATGTTCATTTCGCTGCCGAGATCTTGATCAGAAATGTTGAGCAAAACTGTAAAGGTGCAGGAGAGCAGCTATCACCCGCCCTTTAAAGAAGAGGAGGAGACTACGTTTCCGTCGGTATCATCGTCATACTAGACAAAAGGTACTGTGAGTTCACGGTGTACCGCTGTTCGCCGTCCCCATAAATTGGAATCTCGGATCACCACGTTGGCAAGTTCCCCGCGTTTCATTAGCGGGGTATTGCAGATCCGGAGATTTAGCACATGCCGAGCCCGAATTTAAAAATAGATAATAATTAATGTTACTATGTAAGTGCCTTCCTGCTCCTGGCTTGCTTTTAAGAATACATTAACCAATGACTCGCTTGTCCTGACTAATCGCTCTCCTCAGTGTAACTCCCGCACAGACTTCTCAAGGACTAATATCTCCACACAGTTCAGACTGGCACTGAAGATTAAAAAACCCGAGCACGGCGAGTGGGCATCTTGCTGGGAACCATATCGCCCGTGCGCTCAAGAACATCCTCCTCATCTCCTCCAACCTGAGCTCCAAGAGTAGCCGCATCCTGAGTCAGCTGCCCATCAATATTATCTCCATCAGTCTGAACAAGGTCCGCAGCCTTGTCTTGTCCAACGGCGTGCAGATCAGTAGCGGCACCGTTGGCAATCTTATCAGCCTGTCTCTTGACCTTGGGCGGTGGAGGAGGTGGGTTGCTGGTAGTGCCACCACCTCCGCTGGTAGCCTTGCCGCCCAGGAGAGTGGCAGCGTTATCTTCAGCGTTTTCGACACCATAGCCGACACCATTGTCGGTGCCGGTAAAGACGGAGTCGAAGAAGCTGCCTTCACCAGCGAGCTGGCGAGGCTTCATGGTTGGAGCGCCGAGTGTTGCCGTGGCGGCTGCCAGGATGATGAGAAGCTTGGTGAGCTGAGTCATTGGTGATAATGTAGGAGGTTTGTAGATTGGTAAAGTATGATATAGAGGTGAGCCAGTGACTGTTCGGCTTTGGAGTTGAAGAGGAGTGGAGCTGATGTCTGTCTAAAAGAAGGATAAGCAGTCACTGAAGCCGACGATTTACTGCCTTTTATCTATCAATGCCTCTCTGACGTCTTCATGGTTGACCAGATCTGTCACCTTTCACATGCCCACTTCTTACCAGCCACGTTCGTCACGTCTGTCGAATACCCTCATAGTCATGCATTGACCAGACGGCTCAAGGGTCCGAAATATCGCGCTGTAGATGTATTAAAGTTGCAGTATGACGTCGAGAAGCAAACGAACGATGCGGCTCCCCAAGCGATAAAGGTGTCAGCTGCGTCATATATGGGTATACTGCTCTTAAGTCTCAACGAAGGACACTCGTCAGTGGTGGCAAATCATGTATGCACAATTACACACATGGGCGGCCAACTCATTATCTGACGCTATTGCTAGTACTTGGGTTTTAAGCATATGGTTGTCTGGAATGTGACGCCAGGGGTCACCAAAACAGGGGATCAACCAAGCGTATTCCTTTTATTCCAACAACTGAACCCTTCTCGACAGATTGATACAGTTCATCTGATTGACAACTCCATAAGCACCTGGTCTATGATCAACAACCTGCAAGTACTCCGTGGTTCCTGGGTAGACGAGCATGAATCGACCATATTGCAGAGAATAGGAAACACGCAGTCAGCAGGGGGACAGCTGAGAGTGGAGGCATAGAGCCACCTACGACAACTGGAGGACCCTTGATCCCCTGGTAATCATGCCCTATCCCGTATCGTAGCCGTGATTCCCGAAGCCACATCATCACAACCAGGGACCTAACCGTTATCGCAAACGGCTCTGATCTATTGAAACTTTGTTCCTTGGCTTCATCCTCAATAAAATAGTTGTTGGAGCATATGATTGGGCGCCGCCAGCTGAGATGCGCTAACATCTGTGCCGAAGATCCGTGTCCCGATGATCTGGTCAATGGCGCTAAAGTAAGTTCATTTATCAATGACTGATACCCTGAGAAGCTCACACACCTCAACATGGTTCTCAAAGAGTTTTGGGTATATTCCCGCCAGTAGCTGCGACCTTGAATCATATCACAGCACTAGAGGGCTCTTGTTGCTGCATCCAAGCTCAGAGCCCATTGCATGCGAAGCAACGCAAGGGCCTCCCAAGTATTGTGCATTCTCGTGGGCCTTGCACACAATTCAGCGCTAGAGAAAGCCCCAACACCAATCAGAGGCTCCTCTGGGCTTGTTTGTCACATGTAATGTGACCAAAGCCGAGCAGCGCAAAAACGTAATGTTGTCGCCTATATTCTGATACCGCCCTCCTCCCTGTCGTGACTATCATGTTTGAATGTGGTACCGGCAACCTGTCGCTGGAGGCAGAAGAGGTGGCAGATAGGTTGTAAGCAGCAGCAGCTAATATGGTGGTTGTCCGACTTCAGAATGCGGCGCATAGGTTTGACAAGACTCTTTTGCCAGAATCAGATGCATTCGAATAGAGGCAGATGAGCTGTTACAAGCTAGTCCAGAATCTGAAGAATATCTAATTATTGAGGTTGCACCGGCTCGCAAAGCATGTAAGAAATTCGTGGATTTAAGTGGCTGGATAGAGGTGCAGTTGACTAAGGATTTATTGAAGCAAAGAGCAGGGTTGTTTGGACCAGCTAGACTAGCAAGTAACAAATAGGTTGAAGACTGATTTGATTCTCTGGGGGCGACCGGCTCCTCGGGAATACTCTGATGAATGCCGCTAGATTCACTTGCATCACTGTTTGACCGGTCCTTCGGAGAGACATTCAGTGGCGTTTGCTGGAGCTCAAGCATCAGCTAAGACATGGTGACAGCCTGTAAAAGGCACAACACTGGAGTAGTGATACTGACGAGTGTATCAGTTATCAATATCCATAATGTTTAACAGAACAGGGTTTTTGGTTTGGTCAAGAGAGGATAGTGAAAAGAAGTCCCTCAGGCACTTGACATATCGTGAATGAGTGATTTCGAGGCTTTGTATTTGTTTTGACTCCTATGTTCATCGTTTGCTAAGTTACACTCTCACAATTTACCGGAGGCCAATATGCTGTGCTATGGCGAGCTGTCTCCGGGCATTGATGGCTCATGAAGACACGTGCATCTACTCAAACGGCGTCGGTGTCATTCTCAATGATAAGCTTGCAGCAAATTTTGGAACCCACGAAAAGCCTGACAATTCTGACTTGTTTATGCAGGCCTGATATCAAGATTGGTCGACGAGGCGTGGCCTTTGTTGGCAGGCAGCTGGAACGCGATGCAGGGATACCAGGAATATTTTATCTCATTGAAGCGCTGTGGCTGACCTTTTCAGGTTCAGTAGCCAATTATAACGATACGTGCAAAGGATTAGATGAGACTGTGGCTCGTAGCATGGTTGTTTATGGTTAGCGCTGTCCCCCACCCTAGACATATTTTCACCTCCACCTTGGAGAAGAATTAACGCGCTACAGCCACGGGGGCAGAAAATGCTAGCACGTGTACCAGCTTTGAGAGCAGATTCTTGGTAGCAGGCTTGGGTATTTTGGGAGGCACACCTAAACATTTCCAATCCCCCTACGTGTATATGTTCATGGGCAGGACAATTACAGTTGCCGCTAACCCACAAATTCACATGTCAACTGATTGGCGACTCTAAAATCTTGAGTTATGCAGCTGGCATAAGGTGCGAAAGGAAACTCTGTATAATTGCGACATAAACCCCAAAGATCTGGACCCGCTGGCATATTTCTGCTCAAAGGCAGTTGTTTGAATTCGTGTCCTTTGCGTCATATGAATGCTATGGTGAAGTTTGGAGCTCAAGGGGCAATCCACTACAAGATACACTCAATACTTTAAACAGGTCAGTACTAAGATCTGATGTACCCGGCTAGGCACGAACGGGTGTTGGCCCGATCGATCTATTGAAGTCATCGTCTTGGACTTTTGTCTACCAAAGATTATGCACGTGGTGACCAAGTGAAGATTTTTAAGTGCGGCAAAGCTTTGGCGGAAGCCCATTATTACAGAGCAACAGTCCAGGTTGCTTCAAATAAGACTTTCACTTTTTCTAATTCAGCTACATAAAGAGAAACTAATGAAAGCATACATAGACAAGCAAACCACAGAAAGTGAGACGGGGGTTTAACTGCATGATAGCTCAAGGCCAAATCTGGAGTGCTTAACATAGGAATTGGAGTGTAGCCCGAGCCTTGGCTGGCAGGGTATGAGAAAACCTCCACTTACTCCAGAATGGAATAGGCGCCGGCTGCCTACTGGCTTAATAATTCATCGTTGAATTGATAGAAACTGAAGCAATATCCCCTTCTCTGTTTTTACGGTCGGAACTGCGGTAAAAATTACCCAGGCCAAACCTTTCGGTCATCGTGCTTAACGTGCTGTGACTCAGAAAGCCATAGAAGTCCGAAAGGGGTTCAGGGAGCTGTGAAGTTCTATTCGAGAAGACTGGCAAAGCCTTTGTCAGCCAACTCGGACAATCAATCCAGAGTAAAACCCTCTCATCAAAACCAATGTGAACATAAAGCAGGACTGACTAAAGTTTTTCGGCTTCCGAGAAGAAGAGTGGCTAGATGTATCAACAGCAAGTAAGTTATTATTACTTATGCGGTGGTTGTCACCGTCATCGATCTCATGGTGATCGAATCCGTCAGTGGTAGTAATATCAGTGACATCAAATTCAGCATTCGACTCCGAGGCGTCATTTGTAAATTCGGCAAATGTGGCTATGGGCAATTCAGGAGTTTCGGGGCTCACAGAGCCCGGCAGAGGCGGTGACGTTGCTGACGGAGATGGAGGAAGTTTAGTATGGGGGTTCGATTGGTGATAGAGTCTATGGTGGCGAAGCAGGAGATCGCGTCGACTGAAACATGAGCCACAGTGACACGCGTAAGGCTTTTCTTTAGTATCTGTTCAACAGAACAGTTAGCGCGGATTTGATTTCAGAAAACAAAGCTGGAGCGACAGGACAGGGTGGTTGGTCTGCTCACGTGTGCGCGTGTGGCGCAGGAGATGTTCTGATCTGACAAATCTCCGGTCACAAAAAGTACAGACGTGCGATCTGCCTCGATGCTTTGGTATACCAACTTTGGTCCGGCGCTTTGAAAAGCCTGTTGGGGCAGGCATAGCATTGGGCCCTCATGTGCCAGCCACTAATTGTTGGGTGAAAAGTTCAAATTGGAGATGAATTTCAGCCCGGCATGGGGCGTGGTACTCTGTGACCTGTATATACTACTATAATTTCTGCTCCACGGGATGACACATGCGTGCTTGCTTATTAAACCCTGAGAAAAGATTCCGTATCCACCTGCGTAGGTAGGGGGATACGTATTTCCTCATTCGGAATTTTTATCTTAGATCTATTCCAATTACCTTGTCCATTTAATAAAGAAAAAGAGGCCGCAAAGTTTTTGCATTTCGTCTTCGTTATCTTGATGCCGCCCAGGAGTACAAACCACAGCTGAACGCACAGGCCGTCTAGTTTTATGTTATATATCTTGTTCCTTAACTTGCTCTGCTACCATCTTATCTGGTGCTTTAAGAAAGACTTGCCTTGCCCTTGGCAGAGACCATATTACGACCGAACAGATATTTGTTCAAAGTGCCACGACTCTGATTGATACAGACTATCCTAGATAACGTCAAAGCCTGGAGCAAAAGACGCTGCAGCCCGACTCTGTGCTCATCAACGAGATGGAAAACCCTCAATTCGATAGCATATCCTTCGGTGACCCTAATGCTGCCTCCATTGACTTTAACAAGGATGTTCTTGGCATTCTGTCTTCTTTTCAGTTTGCGACACGATTCGATCCGACAGCGGCTTCTGATTGTTTTACCTCGCCTGGCTTCGGTCTGTGTATATATGGATCTGACGCACACGTGTATGTCAATATCAAGTGACACTAGCTATCAAATTTACTCACTCGGTTCACAGTTTGAAAGATTACTACCGTCTTATTCATCCCGCATTTCCTATCCTGCCTCCGCCCATGGAAAACAGCTACCAGGAGTCCGTCGAGTGGCTCTCACCGGAGGTTATGACTAGTGGATATGAGCCATCCTCCCCTCTCGTGCTGGCTCTCCTTTCACTGCTTGTCTTGATGCCCCAGAAGGGTAAGCGACCAGCTGCCGACGCTGGTGCTGCTGAGTTGAATGCGTCATTGGCCACCTTCCTAGCCAACAAAGCTACCGGACTACTCCAAGTCTGTGCCGACAAGCAATCCCCATATGGAGCGTCGTCCCTTCATCCAAAGCTACCTGTGGAATACGAGAAGCCTTTAGCATATTGTGTCCTTAGCCTTTATCAGTATGTTCACTGCGGAAACACAATTATGATGAGACGTCTTGCCGACAAAGCATTTGATGCATGTCTTGCTCTACGCTTGCATGAATTAGAGGACGATGGCAGTGAATACTGCGAGGCTAGGAACAGAACATGGTGGAAGACAGTAAGTCCATATCATATTCCAGGTGTTTTCTATCTGCTAAAATAGATACCATAGTACATGTGCATTTGTCACGCATCCGTGATAAGCTGTAGAGTAGGTGAATCAAAACTCTCAGAACATATTTCACTTTGTTTCTCTCGTTTACTCATTTGTATGCAGCCACCAAGCCGCATCCTGAACATGCCTAAGGTCAAGGTTCCATATCCGACGTCTCGCTGTCATCCAGAGGTTTTCCCCCAAAGGTTCTCTACTGATACAACAAACATATTAATGAATTTTGATAGGTTTGGGTTTGTTACATCCAGGCGGTAGAAACACTTGTAGCTGCTACATTACTTCTCCTCACACCGACCGAGGAATTAAACTTGTCAGATCATATGCCTAGTTTTCGACGAAATATTGACGCACTTGACAAGCTCATCAGATTTCAGCTAGACTCTGTTGAAAGCCTATCACCGAGTTACAAAATTTCATTGGCATCGGATGAGCTAAATGTTTTTGTTCACTTCAGAGCTGCCGCCAAAATAAGTCTTCTCTGGTAATAGCTCACTTAGCCTCATGACCCTCTAGCTAACAATGTCAGCGCCCTCATGAAGATTCAGAGATACCGTACTTTGTCAGACTATCCTGAAACATTAAGAACATTTGAGGCGATCCCTTCCATTATCATTTCTCGAACCTTTTTCAATGCCTCAACGCCGCCTGAAGCTGATGGAGCCGGTAGAGCCACTCGTATGTTCCCATTCACAAGCCAACATGATCTTCAATGTTATTTGGCGTCTATATCACACGCGGCAGGAGTTATTGGCAATTTGGCAACTCACGATATCTGTATTTGTAAGTGAACCCAGAAGCTGTAAAGTTATGCATTAATTCTCTTTTAGCTACAACGGTCGCTTATTCTGCAGTCTTGACTGGATACATGTCAATGATGATACTGTATTTTCATAAGTCAACGTCAACTCATGATTTTGTCTGTCTTGGCGAGAGTAAGTTAGATGAAGAATGCAGGATTGCCTTAAGGATAGCCATATCTGCACTTGGCCGACTCTCATGGAACTTTGCATTCATAAATCAGTTGAGGAGTATGTAATGCGAACACCTCGACACCTAGTACACAACTAATATGTCAACAACAGACCGACTTCGAAGGGTGGCGGTTGCATGTGATATCTCTATACCCTCACTATAGCCACGATTTATAACTATACTAATAGCTAGACTGCAAATGTAAGCTTTTCAAAATACACTATGGGAGCAGGCCACAATCAAGATAGCGACCTTTCGATATAGCCTGCCTTAAACGCTGGCCGAAGTCATAGGAGAGAATATCCCATCACCATAACCCTCACTGCAAGATGGTTAGCCCGAGCTGGGTTCGATCTAATTTGGAGACGCACCCAGATCGTAATAAAGCTTATATTGATGCTGACTTCACGATGATACAACTCGCATCTTCAATAGCATCCCCAGTCCTTTTTCGTTTAACCAATGCGTGCCGAGCCACAAGCCCGACGTCCCTGATGACAAGAGCCAGGATCACAACTGCAGACCTCGACGGTTACAATCACTTCTTAGTTAGATCGTCGCTGAGCGGATAGCATTCGCATTTAAAATCTATTGGGCGATGCTGCACACCCTCGAAGATAATTAGATACCCAAATATGAGCACTATTACTTGATGGACTGTTGGTAATCCTAGGAAATATTACATTTCCGGGTCCGGGTCACTCTCCGATTGCTTTGAGATTCTATATTGATGTTGATGTTATGCGCCTGCACTTGACTATAATATCTAATCAGTCGCGCATCAGAGTCGATCTGTCAGTCGTTAATAGTCGGGTAGGGGTAATGGTTCGTTGTGCCTAAGTTAGATCACCATTCCTCTGTATTATTATCCCTCCACATGATTTTATTAAACTCGTATATAAAAAAAGGGTAAATTAATTAATTTAGTATTATAATAAGTAGTAGGGTTCTAAGCATAGTTGGCTAAAAGAAATATATCCTCTAAACTGTTATTATAATAGAATCGTCCTAAATTAACACTGTTACGCTGATCTGAAACTTTGGCTTTCCATTTAAATAATAAAACAAGAACAGCAATATATAAGTTGCAAGCCAGCGCCATTCCTAGAAGTACACAGACTTCCTAGATAACTCACACCGCAACTCATACTATTTGAGCAATGCGCCAACCAGTAGGAGTCCGAACCAAACCTGTAAATGAGCAGTAGATCCCTGTCTACAACCCGCGTTATTCTCCGTTGGCTGTGCATCAGCTGTGCCACTGCTCTGGATCTCGCCAGAATTCGTAGTAGGGCTAATATCCGAACTCGACTCTGGCGGCTTTGTGGCTTGATTATCTGCAGAGCCAGTCCAAGTACGAGCGAGCTCCAGGTTAGTAGCTCCCGGGTCACCACAACCAAGAAAAGGTGTGAAACTAGTGGCATCCAAATCATCAAAGATGCTGTATGTGACGCAAATGGAGCCTCGCTTCGTGCTAGAGCATGGAGCGTCAGTATTTCGGAGAGCATCAAACGGAAAGCCGAATATTGTAGAGGCTCTCTGAGAAACATACCAGATGATCTTATCACCGTCGATACCAGCGGCCACGTTACTAGAGCAAGAGGTATACAAATCATCACGGCCGCAGCCTCCATGCCCGGAGATAACTGTATATGGGGCGTTTATGCACTCAAAATAGTCTTATGTCGAGTCAAATTAGCAATGAACTCTTTCAAACAAGACTCCAGTTTAACAGAGCTACCAGAGAATTATACTCACACGTATCAACATCACCGTCCCGCTGAGTAAAGTTGCGTAAGCCGATCAAGAGGGAATCGTCAGGTTTAGCTGTAGTCTGCACCTGGTACCATTGGGTGGGATCCCCGATGAGGTCTCGCAGCTCAAGTGGTTGAGCTGTGGTTTCTGGCCCAGAAATTGTTGCGGATCTTGGATGGGCAGTTGTTGGTTCCGCAAGCGCCCCAGAGCCGGACGCGATCGCCGTGACGAGTGAGATAGTGAAGCGCATGGTGTGATTAGAAAAGATCCCACTGGAGATGTAGATACGCGGATAAGACCGGGTATATGTCGATTAATAAATGGCAGTTCTTGTATTGATAAATTCTTTGATCTAGTTAGGACTTATTAGTGATCTTTAACCGTCGATGGTAATATCATTGAGCCCCAGTTGCTGTCTAGACCTGTCACCGGGGCAGAGCTAAGTTAGTAGATGGCGCAGGCTATTGGCTTGGCTTGCCACTGGTCCAGCCAACTAACTCTGTTTACTGACATGAGCCCATGAAACAACACTAATAACACAGCTAGTCTGTTCTGAATATTGGAATCGCCAAGGCCCTACCTTTTCAGCTATTCTTGGCACCTGGCTAGATTTCAGTCTATGACCTGATTCCAATCAGCCTCATTTTTACGGATTGGGAAATGATATTTGTATCCCTTGCTAAGGTTGTTTTTAATTGGTGTTAAAAGTTCCCTGCTTCAAATGGCAGTTATTCTAGATAGACGCCTTATTGCCAAGAAGTTAATTAGTGGCTGCGCGGTAAGTGCCGTCAGAGCAACATATCGATCTCCTTTGTAAGCAAAGATCAACCTAAAGCGGAGAAGTTATATGAAAAGAAGGATTATCAGAGCTGTGGCTGTATGCTGCCTTTAATTGAAGTCTCATCGACCTTACAGTTCTTCAATAATTACTACAATGTCAGCCAACGTTGATATCAGAATCGGCTCCTGGATCGATGAGGATAAGTCATGGTTTTCAGGGCCGCTGCTTCTATTCCAAACACAAAAGCCAACTTTTTAATTGCTGCTATATCCTTTGTTCTGGCCTCTTTTATTCTTCACCTTGCATGGAAAACCCTTATCCTAATTTTGTATGGTATGCTTCTCGTCATACTCGTCCATCTGCTCTTACGCACGAGCTAGAGCAACAGCGGATTCTGTTCCGCAACGATCGGTCTTCAGTAAATGCTGTAATTGGTCTCACGATAGCGTTCTGGCATTGGAGGAGGTGGGCATTAGGAGCTTTCTGGAGGGAGATCTCTCAGCTTTGTGCTCTGCTGATTTTGGCTGCGGTATCCGTTATCGTGCTCAAAGTCTGCGGTATTTTTATTCCGTCGCTGTTTGCGTCTGATGCATCCGATAATGTGAATGTTCTTGCAAAGGCAGGCTCTCGTGGACTCCTCAAACTCCATAGTGCCACGGCTGAGATTGCTGAGGTGTCGTCTGTTGCGTTCCGGGAGCTGGATGAGACAACCTTCGCAAGTCGCTATGCAGCCTAGTTCTATGGTAATGAGTCTGTCGCTGGAAGGATGCAATCCATATTCCCTATTCTTTGCCATTCAGGGCAGACAAATCAGCGCCATGTTCTTTCGATGCCCAGATGTGCTTTCCGGGCCCCGGCGAGTCAATAGGTTTTGACACTGGGTTGCTCGACTCACATAAACATCTTGGAATCAATGCGCACGAAAAGGATAGAGTCCAGTATCGTTGGAAAGCGACCTGCGCGCCGTTGAAGCTCAGCGAGAGCATGTTCAATGTAACGAACGAAAGCGGAACCAACACCACAACCCAATACGCTGAGTTCAAGCTCGGCCCAAGCGAAAACAACCCCTTCACATTCTCTTGGAGCTCCAGGGATCCGGACAATCGAATTGGCTACCAAGTGCATTAAGCAGTCCTTTTGTTTGTATCCTTACCTCCTTGTGCCAATACCTTCTATGTTTTTTATTGTTGCTCACCACTTTCCTTCCTTATAAGACTCTGTCAGCATACCGGGGATTCCGCGATGTTGGGAAGATCTCTTGGGTTCTAATATCTCCCTTGAGGCATCCCGACGCGCATATAACTCTGGTCTTTATTACCTAAAACACGATAGGGTACTCCACTATAGTCAATGGCATTGTATTCCAAGCCAATGGCACAAAAAAGCGTATCTTGGAAAACGAATACGGCAAGCTGTACCTGCGTGATTACAATGCTCGCTTCATCGTTTGTGCAGACCAGCATGAATTCTACAACCCAACTAACAGGTTCAGCTCCGGACTGGATGGCCTTCTAGGCTCGATAGCGGAACCATTCACGACCATGTCAACATCAAAGCAACTAGGAACTGTATTACGGATACAACATAATGCAGAGGCTTATACTGTGGAGAGAAGTCTACAGGAGCTCGGAAGTAACGATTAGTCGCACAAAGTGCAGTAGTTCTTCAATAGCATACATAGACTAACTTTCTATATTATTTAGGTTTGATCGCAAACTCCGTCATCGGCAATACGATACTTGTTTCCCCGGGATGACCTGATGATCAACGGCAACTTGAAACCAGATGCTGGTTCGAGACTTGTCTGGCAAAGTTATAGGCCAACGCTTACCATTACATGGATGATTAGGGTATAAACGATGGCTGTAGCTATGGTCCAGCACAGAACAAGTTATGAATCTACCGGATATATACTCTTAATGGCTCGGTCTCGGTTCTCAAACGCCCTTATGCAGACACCAGTTCCTCTCGAGGGGAAGATGTCAAATCCATGCGGACAACCTGGATACACATGAAGCTCTGCACTGACACCGGACTTGTAGAATTTGGTCGCAAGTCCAATCGACTCGTTCCGGAAGAGATCCAACTCGCCCACCTCGATATACAGAGGCGGCATACTCGTAGCATCTACCATCCGTGCTGGTGCGGCTGTTTCAGTCACCATCTCTCTGCCCCTACTGCAGCCCAGCAGGGCCTGCCAGCCGGTTTCGTTATCTGTGGTGTTCCAGCTCAGAAACGGGGCCAAGTGCTCGTCTGCTGATACTGTGCGATCATCGAGCATGGGGGAAAGCAGGATAAGCTTCGCAAGACGGGGTCCATTGTCCTGTCGAGCAAGGAGTGCCGTTGCTACAGCCAGGCCGCCACCAGCGCTATCCCCCATGATACCAATGCGGCTGCTATCCACACCAAGTTCGTTCGAGTGCGCGACTAGCCACTGAAAAGCGGCATAAACATCGTTGACGGGTATAGGATGGGGATGCTCCGGAGCAAGGCGATAATCAACTGCAAGAAACGGCACCCCTGTGCGGGCGACATATGCCGCCACTACTTTATCATAAGCCTTGACACTGCCCAAGATCATACCCCCACCATGAGCGTAGATCACCGCTGGGCTCGGAGACTTGTGATCTGAAGAGTACCAGCGAAGAAGGATCTTTTGGCCGTCCGAGGTGTCGGCAAAGAAGTCTCTTGTCGTGACGCGATCAAGAGGGAAATTAGGGTCGGCCAAGATAGCGATACCAGGCTCCATTTGAGCGCGTCGGGCTTCGACATCCCCTACCGCAAGGGCATTCGGGGTAGATCTGTTGCCAAAAAGAGATTGCAGAATCGCATCATATTCGGGATCGAATTTGAACGGCATCTTGAAAAAGAAGAACGAAAAAGTAAATTGGCTACTGATGAAGAGCGATTGATTATAGACAACAATGGAAACACGCAAGGGCATACTATCATTGGCGGTCTCCGTGAATTTATAACATGCCGAGCCTATCACGGGAGCCAACCCTGTGCAGGCTCAAGGGTCCTGTGTTAGCCATGGGTTCGTGCACCTAGCCTTGCAATAAAGGAATCATAGCAAAAGCCCGCGTGTCCGCGATCTTATATGCCGCTGTGATGTAGTCTAGCTGATACGCCTGCATGGGTGAGCAAAAGCTCATTTTGGTTTAGGCCCGGAGGAATTTTGCCCAAAATGATGCTAAGGATCCATCTTGACAGAGTGGATAGGTTGGCAATTCTAACCCCTGCAGTACTTTGATGATACACCACGACTAGGGCCAATCAGTAAGCAGGAAGGACCAGAATATATGGGCCCCACTGACGCTACCAAATTCCACGACAGTATACGATAGCGAAAGCGAGACCGATACCGAGAACGTTGATAATGGAAGAGGAACAGCGCTTTCCGCAGGTCTGTCATGGAGTTGAGGTTAACTTCCTTGCTAATTTGAGTGGAAATCGCGGTTTCTTGTTGATGACTCACCTGAATCGAACTGTACGCCGACTTTGATCAAGCATTCTCTCAATCTAAGCCTGGTTCTTGAAGTGGACTAACCTTAAGGAGGCCTGGGTAAAGTCGCGAGGAGACAGCCTTTGACGACTCCCTCATGGAAGGACCCTATGTAATGCTTTCTTAGATATAACTGCTAGTATATCCATCGTCGCGGCTATAGGAGAGTAGACTGAAAAGATACTAACCTATTACATGGTCAGATCAGCAGTCTTCTGGGCAGCCCGAATAGTCATACGTAAGGAACCGGCCTGGGGTTTAAACATAACCAATTTCAGTAGCGATTGGATATCCAGATAATTGCCAAGTAGATTGAGAAACAGGCTACTGATAGGCACTCCTCGAGATCCAGGGTGACGAGTCAATCAGTTAGAGTCGCCATACAAGTGCTGATTATACTTTTAGTACTTACAATTGGCATAGGCAGAAATAAACATCTAAAATTTTGATACAAGCAAATGAGAATACCGTATTAAAGCTGGAGGGGAAGGGAGAGTTTCATTCAATCATACTGCGCATCCGATGCTGCCGATTGGGAGAGATTGGCCAATTACAGTGCCAGATGTCATAACCCAAATTCTACCACGGGGCAAAATCGGCACCTCATTCCGGCGGGAGTAGCAGTCGTTGTACTTAATTACAACGAAAGTCTGAATAAATCGATTAAATTAGGTTGCTCCGACCTCTCCATCTCAATTGAAGCATCTCAGCAGTGTTCAGTTTATCATTCCTCACTGTGCCGGTAAACCACGTGCATGTCCTCGAAGTCTTTCCTCACGAAACGAGATAAACCGTTATGTCTATTGTAGAATCAGCGTATGGGCCCTTGGGCGGTCAAGGATTGATTTGCGGAATACTGATACTCGTAAGTTCTGATCTCCATCGTAGTTGGATATCGAGATTACGCATCTGCGAGTCCAATGGTTCAATGTTGACTGATGCATATGCCTTTCCAGATTCTGGTTCAGATTGTGCGCTTCTATAGCTCTTCAACTCGCCGTCTTCCTGGCCCTATCACGGCGAAGCTATCTTCTTTCTGGCTCGCATCACAATGCCAAAAAGTCCGACGTTCCAAGGAAGTACTGAAGTTGCACCAGAAGCACGGCGACTTTGTTCAAATTGCGCCCAATTATGTGTCCATCAATAACCCCGATGCGATCCAACAGATCTATGGCCATAAAACCGGATTTGTCAAGGGTCCCTTCTACGATGCGTTCCACCAGGTGACGCCAGTAGTTTTTAACACCAGGAATGTGTCAGAGCATACGCGAAAGAGGAAGTATATAAATCCCGCGTTTTCCGCGCGCGCTTTATCGGACTTTGAGCCTTACATGGATGCCGAGATTGTTGGATGGAAGCGCCAACTACTCAAGATTTCCAACGGATCAAAACCACGCGTCGACTTTTCCGTCTGGAGTGAGTTGGCTATCATCGGCGCTGACATGATTTTCCACTAATACCGTTTGCCAAAAACAGCTAATTATCTGGCCTTCGATGTCATTGCTAGCTTTGCATTTGGCGAGCCTTTTGGCTTTGTTGAGAAAGGTGAAGACGAATATGGCCTCATCAAAATCATTGACACCCGCGGCGAGTTTATGAACGCGCTGGGATCTCTTTCGCCTCTGCTGAGATCACTCATGAAGTACAACCCGTTTGATCCATTCTGGAAGAACGGCTTCCAGGCGTCAGCAGGCCTTGCAAAAATCGGAAGAGAAGCATTCGAGAAGCGAAAAGCCTCTGCAGATAATAGCCGAAAGGACCTACTAAGCTTCCTGTTCAACGCAAAAGATCCGGATACGAAGCAACCAATTCCCGAAGACGAAATTATCGCTGAGTCGATCAGCTTCATCGTTGGCGGGAGCGATACGACGAGTAGCACAATGGCCAATTTCATTGACTTTGTGTCTCGGGATGCCGATTTACAGCACCGGATCCAACACGAGATCGATATGATCTTCCCAGGCAAGCCTTCTGATGATTGGGTACCAAGTGACAAAAAGCTGAGTGAGCTCTCATTACTGCTTGCTACTTTGAGGGAAGTGATGCGCTTTCGTCCTACCAGCGCCACCGGGTTAGAACGAGTGACGCCGCAGGGTGGAAAGACTATAGCTGGACAGTTCATACCAGCCGAGGTATGTCGAAGAAAAGAAATACCGTCGAAAAAAGTTGAAATTTGCTGATAATAGGTCTAGACATTAGTCAGCGTCCCAACCTTGGGCATAATGATGGATCCACGGATCTTCGAATCACCTGAGACATTCAGACCAGACCGATGGCTTGAACCAGGTGCAGATAAGCTCATGGAGTACTTTTACCCATTTTCAACAGGGCCAAGAGCATGCATCGGAAGAAAGTTAGTCATTCATGATCCTCAGCAGCGTTTTACATACTAATGATTGCAAGCTTCGCCTGGATGGAGATCTTAAAGGCAGTAGGAGTTGTCTTCAAGCTATTTGATGTCAAGAGAATGAACCCTAAGCCCACCGTGATTAGAGAAGGTTTCTTTAACAAGGCCGTTGAATGTGAAGTCGAGATTCACAAGAGACACTTTAGCTGAGATGCATGGATGAGTTGTCGGTATAAGATCTGATTTAATTTTTATTTAAATTTGGAGTTATGCCTGAGGTTCTTGTTATAAACTAATCAATACACCTCCCAAGTCCGCCATATGTATAGAACTCTGCAAACGAATATGGCTTTAGTAAGCAGCTGTTCTGTTTCTGTCAACATAAGCTTCCATGACATGTTGCTCTTTGACGCGGTGCTCCTTGTAGCGGTCACGGACTTCGTGGAATGCTGCAGTGATGGCATGGAGGATTCTGTAACAGGTTAGCTGCAGGACTTGAAAAGCGTTCATGAGTGTCACTTACGTGCTGATGATGGCGAGAATGAATGTACCCCAAGGCAGATTGCAGCTGTCATCCGACGAGTTCGCATTGATTCCAAAGGTACTTGAGAAACCTTCAGTCTTGTAGCAATGACGTGGACCAGCCATGCCACCATTGGGGCAAGTAAGAA
Organism: Fusarium odoratissimum NRRL 54006; assembly: GCF_000260195.1. Classification (NCBI taxonomy): domain Eukaryota; kingdom Fungi; phylum Ascomycota; class Sordariomycetes; order Hypocreales; family Nectriaceae; genus Fusarium; species Fusarium odoratissimum. Next base: position 68,803 of record NW_022158717.1, on the reverse strand, counting down.
CAGAGACAGCTATGAAAGCTCCGACGAAAGCAATATCCAACAGCACCCAAAGCCAGCGAAGCCATCTTGGACCACCGCCCTTGAGAAGCAGTGACATCAGCATAGCAACGAGTGTGTACAGAACAGCAGCTGCCAGGATGCCTTCAACAGCGCCATAGGAACTGTTAACGCCGCGACGCGTCTTGATGGCATTGACAAGGTTATAGACCTTGCGGAGACGGGCTGAGAAGAGTCCAAGGGAGATGACGGCGGAGAGGAATTGTGCAACGCGTATAAGGCGAAGGAACCAGCGATAGAGGCGGGAATGTTTGAGCCTGTCTGGAACCCAGCGGGTCAATAAACCTGTTTCGCGACCACGATCATAAGTGGTGCCGTAGTCGGTGGGAGCAGCGCGATTGTCATAGTGAGCCATGGTGATGCGGTAAATATGCTGAAGCAACGGTGTTGGAGTGGGCTCGCTAGTTGACGAGTATATATGATGGAACTCTGAAATAGATGAGATGGACTCTTTTTCCTGACAATGATGCTTAATTATAATTTTCGTAATCTATGCGAGACGTCATAATGTCATACAAGTCAAGGCATTACATTCCCAGCCCTGTGACATGGCCAGCCCGTCACAGTCGTCATGGATCAGAGTTTCAGCCTCTAATGACATTTCAACCACTAAATTTGCTTCTTGTATTCAATTCGGTCAGCCAAGACGCGGGAACTGCCTTGTTTTTATCTCTCCTCCCCTTGGACGTGCCATGGCTTGAAGTCCACTTTATCTGGAAGAAATGCTCCGGGCCGGTGCCGAAGGGCTTGGCTTACGATTTACAGTGACACCGGTGACGATCTTCCCGATTCGGCACTTTAAAACCGGATGTTATTAGAGTAGAGCTAGGCCCGGATCGCAGATCTTTGAATCAATCGTCCACTCAGAATCACCAACATGTTGCCTGTATACAAGCCTTGTACAGAGGTAACGAGATAGAAAGGCTTGTCGCTGGAAGAGGTGAGATGACGTTGACCCAAACGATTCTTCGCTGTGTTTTCTTTTCACTCGGTGAATTTTATGTTTCTCTCTATACCGGTAATGACTGATATTTACAAAGATATGTGACTCTCAGAGGCAATCCAAAAAGTCACTTAAAATATCCTCCTCGCTCGCAAAGCCTTGCTGACCAATGTCTCGCAAGATACTCTCGGCTCGTTTAATAAGCCCATCCACATTGGAGAGATCCCTCCCTTTTACTGCCTGGTCTTCGCCCTTCACCAACTTCTCTTTTTTCGTTGAGATAAGTCGAATCTTGTATCGTAGCTCATTCCACGTTGAATTATGACAGTACGCAAATATTCTATCATTCACAAGCGAAGAAAGAGCTACTGCAGCGAACAAAAGACGTGCCGCATCTTGGACATCAGTGTAGTATGCTATGAGATGTGTCAGTCTGTACCACTAGTAGTGGCCGATGAGGATAGAGTGCCCACCGACTTGACCAGATACGATATCCCATTCACCCTCAGCCGCCGCCTTCAACATGCTGAAGGTAGAAGTCGTGTTATAGGGATCAAGGGCTCGTCCAAATTGTCCATCAGGTACCACACAGTTTGCAACAAAGGAATTTTGGTTCGTGCCAACCCATGACCAAAAGGCCAATTCTGCCAAAGCCCGACTGGCACTGTAGACGTCCATAAATCTACCGAGGCCATCTACATCCGGCTCACAGCAGGCCTTCCTGATAGCCTCGTAGTTGAACATGCTTGAAGTGACATGGTACAGGTGGTTGTAATTGGTAGACTCAACTGCCTTGGAGCGTGAACTGAGAACGTAGCGCTTCACTCCAGCGCGGGCTGCAGCTTCAAGACTGTTGATAGTACCTTTAATCACAGGCTCTACCATCTTTGCAGGGTCCGCATTCAGTATGGTCGGTGTTGAAATATAGATAACACCCTTGGCGCCTGTGACATCCTGGTGAGCTCCGGTCGCGTAATAGAAGAGAAGGGCGTCCTCTCACCTTTGAAGGCTTCATCAAATGCCCCTTCAGCTTCAAAGTCAGACACGTGAACCAGCTCGAACATGTTGGGCCACTTGGTATCAAATAGGTTATACATCCACTGTCGATTTTCCTCCACATCCCTCACAGTTCCCCGGACGAAGAAGCCTGCCTGGAGGAGTTTTTCACAAGTCTCAACCCCCATGTAGCCATTCGCACCGATGACTACAACGGTGGAGCCAAATGGAATTGCAGGATCAGAGATATGCATCTTGATAGCTTGAGTAAGGATGTAGAAAGATGGAGTGAATTGCCTTGGCATTGAGAGCTTGTTGCACTGTCATGTAATCATATATAATGCTTTGTATATGAGCTCTCCGTCAAAACGATTCATAGGATATTATAAATCTTGCACAGCTTAGTATTATTCAGCTTTGCTTCGTAATTGCGATGTCTCGTAATGTGAAAGCCCAACATAAGAGTCAACTTCTAAGCATGGTCACGGATGAGGCTAGCGTTGCGCGCATGTCGCGATAGTGGTGGAACCCCAAAATCAGATTATAAACCGCCACAAGGGAGCATTAATTTGTCCACTCAATCTCCAAGCTATCTTCAGAGTCGTGCAGGAAGTTCATGTGCTTTTGGGATTACAAGCATTCCGAGATAACCCACCATATACAACAGAATTGGCGATGAAGGTTGGAAGGTTTATAGAAACTCAGAGCAGGATCTACTAAAGCCCGACTGCGGCTGGGAACATTTGAAAAGATCTAATATTTATAACATATATCATTTCGCAGGATCTGAGCCAGTGATAGGACATGTTTCAGTGCTGTAATTCCTTTGATACAGAGATGTCTGTCTCAAGGCCCGGCTGCACGCTATAAAGAGCCGTTGTTTCGGGCGCGACTCAGGTCGCGACTTTGCCCAGAAGGAAAATGGCGTCCTTGTTGCTGAAGTTGGCCACGTCCCCCATTATCTCGGCGACCTCAGGCCCTGCAAAAGCAATCTTGACCTGGCTTTCATCCTCCCATTCGACGATGGACCCAAATGCGTATGGGCTGGGTGAACCGTCTAGCCCATTCGTGAATTGTGTAGCTGACCAGCTTTTGACACCATATTTACCCCATTGTTCTTGGATAAGAGGCATGTGTTTGGATACATAGTAGTCAAAATCGTATTTGGCATCCGGCTCGTTGGGAAAGAGGACAGTGACGGTGAAGGTCATGCTGACAGTGATTTTGAATGAGGATTGGAGTGAAGAAACTGTTGTTGGTTTTTGTTATGGCGTATGGAGCTGACGGTGAGACAGAGGAGGGAGAACACTGATGACAGGATAGCAAGTCTTTATGCTTGAGCAATTCGAGCTGGCGGCTATCGACCATGCCTTACCCACGGCGTTATCGGGTATACTTGTCATCATCAGACTTAAGGTTTAATACGGCCCACTTCGATCTAATAGTGTTACAAATCACGGTCCAACAACATTAGCGAGGTAAGTGACGTGGAATCATCAGTTGGCACAGCGCGCTAGCCTTGCGAAGACTACTACTTCACTCGGCAAAAATATGTCGAGTTGGCAACTCATATATGAGTGCATCCTCTGCCTCTGCAGATTCCATCTTCGCTTAAATTCCCATAGTATCAAACGTCCTGAACAATTACTTTTCTGATTTCATCCCTCACCATGTCAACGGGGCAGAAGCTTTTGGTTGTCCTTACATCGCAAGATGTCCTTCCCACACGGGCCAACATGAAAACAGGATGGTATCTTCCTGAGCTAGTTCACCCATACAACGACTTGGATGGCCACGTAGAACTCGTTGTGGCTTCACCTAAGGGAGGGGAAGCCCCTGTTGATCCGTATTCCATTGAGGATTCTAAGAATGATGAAGCTTGCAAGAGGTTTCTTAAAGAGAACGAGCATGCCTGGAAGAATACCCTGAAGCTCGAAAGCTTCCTTGGCAAGTCTGCCGAGTATGTCGGAATCTTTTTCGTTGGAGGTCATGGACGTGAGTTTTCTCCTCTTTGACCACCGTCCCTCGAAATACTTACACACTATCCTAGCTATGTTCGATCTCGCCGTAGATCCCACGTCTCACGCCCTGATTCGTGAGTTCTACGAATCAAACAAGTTGGTCTCCGCAGTTTGCCACGGGCCAGCGGCTCTGGCTAACGTCAAGCTGTCAGACGGAAGCTACATGGTTCAGGGACAGACCGTCACAGGATTCTCCAATGCCGAAGAGGATGCTTACAAGTTCACGGACGCAATGCCGTTCTTGCTCGAAGACAAGCTGAAGGAACATGGCGGGCAGTATGAGAAAGCGGACCAGCTCTTTGGCGTCAAGGTGGTTACCAGCGGGAAGAGCGAGAACTTGATTACTGGACAGAATCCTCCCAGCGCTGGGGTCATTGGCAAGGTTTTGTTGCAGGCTATTCAGAAGGGCATGGTTTGAGCTGTGGTTAGGTTAGATAGCTTGCGCTGGTACAAGTGATTTTTTACAACTTTACAACCTTGATATGCTCGCAAGACACAAACCAATTGGTACTGGTCGTAGATCCAGGCTTAGATTCGTCAGACAGCTAGTTAATAGTTAAACAAGTATCATGCTGCTGTGTCGCTGATGCGTGTTGTGTTAAGATGATTACTTGCACATGATGCGTCCAGTGTATTGGAGACTACGGAAACATGACCAGCATGGATGAGACTTCTTGTTGCAAGGTTCAGTAGGAAGACTAGCTTTCGCCACGCGACTTAACTTCATATCGCACAGCCAGATCACAATTCAGACGCTTTACTAATCACTTGAACAGACCAACCTACAATGGCGGTGAACGGAAAAGCTTCCTGAAGAACATACGAGTCGAAATATTCTACCATTTCTTGGATCCTGCCAAGGAATTAATTGGAAGTGACATTTGGAGTTGGAATGATTGAGTTTTTGGGTGGTACCAATCTCACTAACCTCTTATGGCTAGCCATCCGGACTACGCTAGGAGGCTTATCTGCAGCTCCATAGACTAAGCCTTTAGCGGTTAACATTGGGCAACAACCTTGTCTTGACACGCAAACTCTATTGTGAGCGGAGATATTGCATAATGTCGACTGGATACTAACTTCTTCTTCCTCTTCCTCTTTGGTAGCTCGTCACATCCTCTGCGGTTCTTGTCATACGGTCATTCCAGCTGAAGTCGAGTCATAGCACCTCTATCTGTCCCTACTACTGCCAACGACTGGTTCCCTCTCCAGGATTCTCTTCCGGTACCAATCTAGAAAGAAGCCCTGAGTGGGGATGCGCAGTCATCCAACATGGTTAACACCGGCCGACCCTCAATGGACTGTTTGCCCTGTAGACGACGGAAGCTCCGAGTATGCCTATTGGCCATTTTAGTTCTTTATTAGAGTGGCTGACATCTGACCCTAAGTGCGACCTAAAACCGGAATCCTGTGGCCAGTGTCGCCGAGCCAACATCTCATGCCATGGCTACCGGAATGTCAAGGACCTGGCGTTCCGTGACCAGACACGTGTAGCCAGGCAAAAGGTGCTGGCCCGCCAAGGATATGCCTACCAACTCATCACGTTACCTTCGCCGATGCTAGACCTGAATCTGGACGTCGAGACGCGGTGCAGAGATACGTTTTTCCTGCTGTATGTTGACGGTCTATCACGGAGTTGCTCCTCTCTCCCACCGCTATACAACCAGGCCCCAATCTCGAAACATCTTGCATATAGTGTGAATGCAGTCAGCCTTGCGTTCTCGGCAGTACAGTTCGACAGCCGAGAACTAATCAGTACCGCCTTCAACAGATACTCGGCTGCCATAGGGAATCTAAGACATTCACTATGCGAGCCGAACGTGTTGATCGGTGATGAAATTTTGCAGTCAATACTACTTCTTGATCTATTTGAAAAGCTAACAGCACCGAGCCTTGGCATGCCAGGGTCTTCAATGACCCATATTCGAGGGGCAATGTCAATAATCGAGTCGCGGGGAAAGTTGAACTTTGCAAGTGCTTTGTCAACTCAAATCGCCAGAAATATTCTATCTCACTTTATAATTAGTTGTGGAATAACCAAGACTTCTATCCTTGACTCGCAAGTCGCCGTCTGGAAGGATCTTTCAGGGCTGATCATGGATAGTAAATGGGACTATATGGGAATTCTAGTGGATATTGTCAACTTGAGGGCCATGTTGACCAAGGGAATAATGGTTGACGACAGCAAGATGAATGGAAGGGTGTTCGACATAAACTGCAAGCTTGAATACCTTGCAGATTCATTGGAAAGGTCTTGCGGGCCTGCCGCCGTCTTCTTAAGCGATTGGCAAGCCCTGGACGGAGAATACGATGTCTACCCGAACCACTTTACAATGCAACTACATAACGCTGTACGGATGATGCGTTTAGAGATGGAAGGATTGATAAGCGATAGATGCCACGAACAAAACGGTGATGCGATCAACAAGATCGCGAAGCAAATATGCCGCTCTGTTGCGCCTTACATCATGCCACAAGCCAGGCCAGAGAATTCCGAGCCTTTCACGCCGATGCAGAAGCTGGAGTGCAGGATACTGATGGCACCTCTCTACCAAGCTGCTCAGTTGTCAACAGACAATTGCGTGCAGGAATGGATTTGGAGAATACTAGAGTACATGGCAGAGAAGGGTAATATGCGGATAGCGAGGGATGTGCTTGACTTGTCGAAGAAACGACTGGACATAGACTATTGGACTATTTGGGCCATGGCAGGATGCTATGCAACAGCAGCATAAGATAGTCTGCAGGCATATTACATGAATCCGGACATTAGCTTTAAGTCCATCCAATACGAGTATTCGTAAGCAAATCTACCCGGATACCACCAAAGAAATCGCGCCGGGGGTAGTCTCGTTGAGGTTAGCCATGGGTTGGAAAAAGCTTATTGACATTCAAAGCTAAAATGGATGGCCCATCTCGGCATTTCCTGCAAACCGAAGGCCGAACTGGGTCTAGACACACGATTCATCAGTGTATCGTGGCAGGTATTTAAGTCTGACGAGCCTTGCAGCGAGCCTAGAGTACGACAATCAATTTCTTCGATCATCACTAAGGTGTAACGTTATCGCATCCCATATCACTCACAATGACTCGAGTTCTCGTCACAGGTATATCTAATCGAGTATTCATCCAAAATTGTCTTTGTATTTAACGCGCAGTGTAGGCGGCACCGGCTTCGTTGCTGGACATGTGATTGATGTCCTCCTTAAGCGTGGCCATAACGTCGTAACTACTGTTCGCTCAGAGCAAAAGGCCCAGTCAATCCGCAATGAGTTCCAAGGCGTTGGTGAAGAGAAGCTTGACTTTGCTATCGTCCCTGATATTGCTGCCAAGGATGCCTTTCAAGGCTTGGGCGCATATGGCCTCGAAGCGGCCATCCACATCGCTAGTCCCGTGAGTCAATGGCGGATTCATAACTACCGTTCGAGCTTCCGAAATTAACCTTTGTTGTCTAGTTCCACTACAATATCACAGACGCCAAAAAGGATTTGATCGATCCAGCCGTCCTTGGCACAACTTCAGTACTTGATGCACTCCACAAGACTTGCCCCACTGTTCGACGAGTTGCGTTGACGTCATCCTTTGCTGCGATCCTGGACCCTAAGCTATCGTTCACAGGTGCGAAAAAGACGTACACTGAGGCCGATTGGAGTCCTCTTACTATGGAAGATGCTTACTCCAACCCGGGGCTTGCTTATGCTGCATCCAAAGCATTTGCTGAGAAGGCTGCTTGGGATTTTATGGCCGACAAGAAACCCGATTTCTCTCTTACAACAATCTGTCCTCCGATGGTCTACGGTCCAGTGAAGTACCCAGTCAAGTCCCTCGACTCCGTCAACACATCCAACCAGCTACTGGCTGATATCATCAATGGGAAGCATAAAAGCGGTCTTCCTCCAACTCAGCTTCCTCTCTGGGTTGATGTCCGCGATGTGGCATTGGCCCATGTCAAGGCTGTAGAGACGGAAGAGGCAGCGGATAAGCGCATCTTTGTCACTGCCGGGTACTACAGTAACCAGGAATTATATGAAATCCTGTACGAGAACTTTCCAGATTTGCGGGACAGGCTGCCGGACGAGGCCAACAAAGGAGGCGACCCAAACCCAGCTCTAGATTCCTTTGGCTATGATGCCACTCGGGCAAACACAATTCTTGGAATCGATTGGATACCGTATAAGAAGACAGTCATTGATTCAGTCAAGTCTCTTCTCTGAACTTGACAACAGCATTTATCCGATACAATTTAGTATATTATCTATGAAATTTCGGGATAAACCATCTTCTGATCTACATACCTGTGCATCATGCACATCACCAAGGTAGCTCCTTGTTTTCCCACGAAAGGAACCTTCCTGATGTTGCATTCCTTGTCGCGCCATCTATTACACTGGCGATTCCATTTACACCATCCTGCACAGAAACAGGAGCCGCCGATAGCCCTGAGCTCTGTGCAGCATGATTCCCCAGCTACTATTAGTCAGACCAAGGCACAACGAGAGTGACTGTGCAGTAGATATATAGGTTTACTTACATCAGTTTGAAGCCATCCAGGATTCATGCTGAAGGCCACCAGATCCGGATTCTCGAAGTGTATCCTCCTCGTGATGAAGTTAAGAGCTGCTTTAGACGAGCCATATGCAGTATTTTCGACCTTCAGATTTTCCATGAAACCAAGGCTTCCTGCACCTGAAGAGATGGTCACAAACTTTGGTGCTTTTGCGGCGTGGAGGAGGGGCCAGGTTGCTTGGAATAACAGCAGTGGTGCCACGGAATTGATCTTGAAATGATCCATCATCTCCTTGACTGGGGTCACCTCTGCCGTTCCAAAGTACTTGGAGATTCCGGCATTAGCAATGACAAGATCAAGCTTCGTGATACCGTGGTCTCGCTTCAAAGTGCTCATGGCGTCCGGGGCGTCCGTCTCGGAAGCACTATCAATCTTTACCAAGATGCATCTGCTGTTGGTACCCTTGGTGACTTGCAATAATGCCTTTGAGCTTTCAGCTGTCGGGTTACGAACAGCGGCGACGACAACATGATCCGGGCGAGCGATATATGTCTGGAAAAGGCCTCTTCCGATGCCTGGAGTTGAGTATATGTGGTTAGACGAATGGAAAGTGTATTCGGCGCGTCGAGAGAACATACCCCGGTTGCAACCAGTAATAAGCACATATGTAGCGTGTGGCATGATTCAGGAAGATAAACTACTTATTACAAATGGACGGTGAGGCACAAGATGAAGTGGTAATGACAGTGACCTTGGCAGTACCGGTTACGTGGGGAAGAAAAGAAAGGGTGCCAAGCACCTGCTTTATATAGTTGTAAATTACGCTATCTCTGCTTAAGGTTCGATCAGCAAGCTACCAACCTGTTCGGTTACTCCCGCACTATAAGGACCCGACTGCACCCGAGGACAGGGCAAAGTCTGTGTTAAAAAGTTATAAAAGAAGCTTCGTTGGAGAGCGGTGGTAGGAGGCCCTATTCTTGCGCTTTAGAAGAAGTAAATATAAATATAAAGAGTCAGTTCTCTTTTATCTTCACGTGGCATCTTAGATCTTTCATATCTAATGTTACTTAGCTTTGCTTTGTAATTACGAGGTTCTTACGTGAAAGCCCTAATAATAACTCGGTGTAAAAGTCAACCTGAGGATGATGGCAAATGGGGTTAGCGTTGCTCGTGTGTTGGATGTCGTACCAGGAGTGGAACCCCAAAATCAGATCAAGGACCATGACAAAGAAGCATCAGTGTATGCTTGTGGATATTGTTAATAAGGCCTGTGTTTGGGATGCTTTATAGGGTGAGTTTTGCGCAAACTAGAAGGTTAAAGAGGCTTTGATTTAAAAGACAGAAAGAAATGCAAGATTTATCATTATTGTGCTTGACAAATTACCTTTTCATGTCCCATGTACGTAATTATAAAGACGCATTTAATAAAGAACATTATCTATATCTAAGAAAATTCCCCATTACGATCGATTTAAACCTGGACTTCTATCTATCTTCTCGATTGATATATATTTATATTAAAATGCCCTTCTTATCTAGTAACAGGAGCATCGTGCGGTCATGGCATAAGTCTGACTAGACGCTATTTAGTCTACCCTACAACTGACCCCCAGTTCTTTTAATTCGGTTTTATCCAAGTAGTCTCCATCAACCCCAACAATAGCCTAGTGCGCAACAAAGCGGCTACTGACAAGAAGCTTGCTGAAGAACTTGGTTCTCCAAATAACGTCCATATTTTTGAGGCTGATATTACTGACTACAATGCGCTAAAGGTTTAAAGTCTCACTCAGAATCACTTCATATCGTGCTGACCAGAGTGTAGGGTGCTGTTGAAGCTGTCTCGGAGATCGCTGAAGGTTCTCTTGACTACGTCATTGAAACTGCAGGTCTCATCGCATTGTGGTCTCAATGGGATGCTGTTGATGTGCTGTAGGTCGAACCCTTGACTTGTCCATGACCTGGCCTCTGAGAAATGATATCTCATACTGTAACAGAGCCAAAGACCCCGAACATCTTGTCAAGCAACTCCAAGACTCTTCAACGTCAACGTGATTGGAAACTTCCATCTCTTCACTTGTTCTGAAATGACAAGGCAGGAAGGTCATCTCCATCTCGTCCGGCATGTCCGACATCAATTTCCTCCGTCAATTTGAATCGAGCCAGCTCCTGCATACGCCATCAGCGAAGCAGGCACAAGCGTTCTCGCCGCTAAGTTCGCCGCTCGCTACGCAAAAGAAGGAGTTCTTTTCATGAGTATCTGTTCTGGAAGTGTCGACAGTGGTTTTGAAGGAGAGTGTAAGTAGCAGTGACGTTTACAATACTGGATAATTCTGACGTTGCACAGTGACCGAAGAGCAGAAAGAAAAGGTGACGAAGCTCAGGAGCCAGATTGTCAATTATGCCCCGCACTTCACGGGCCCGAGCACCCCTGTAGACTCGGCCAAAGCTGTCTTGAAAGTCATCAATGAGGCCTCCTTGGAGAAAGGCAGCAGTGGGGCCCCTGTCTCGAAGTTTGGAAACAAGCAGTGGATGTAGATACAAAGAAGTAGTCTTCGTAGCATTTTTGTTACTTTCTGTTACGTGATTTATATTATCTTTTCGTTCTTTGTACAACGTACCAATACCTTCGTCATCGTCTTCGCCCGTGCCGCTGCAGACGCTCATTACCGCTAGCGTTGATGTAACAGCGTCACCTACCTTCCCCTCATCTGCCACGTGACGCTTGAAGCATCAGCTCAAACCGCTTCGTTTTTCTCATTTTCATACCACAATGGAAATGTTTATATGTCAGCGTAAATGAAAATATACCAAACCATACAAGGTAGCTTTAATCGTCTATCCTTCACTGCGCAAGATGGCTCTGGAGAATTTGGCGCCCGAACTTATCTCTCTCATCCTACGAAATGTCGACTCACCTCGTGGGCTCCATGATATGATCTCAGCATCGCCGTTATGCTTGCGGGTCTTCTCCAAAACACCCCAAATTTTTCTCTCATCTGTAATCCGAAATGCGTTACTAACGGATAACTTGAGACATCTTCTTACTGTCCGACAAACTCCCTCACCAGCAACTAAGAGTATAGTTCCCGAGTTCCTAGAAAAATACTTTGATGCCTCCTGTTCTTTCAATTTTCCTACCGAGAAATCAGAGCTGATGTTGCTTTGCCGACTTTACAACCGGGTGACATTCCTGATTTCCTGTTATACGGAGTACATGTACCGGCTTGGTTTAGTTGACTCGATTCTTATCCCCACTTCAACAGAATGTATACGGCTACAGAGGGCGTTCCTCCGATTTGAGATCTACTGTCGCGTCTTTCCAGCTGACGGTTCTGTTCCACTCGAAACGGTTTCGGCAAACGATGAGTTCTCTTCTATTGAACAGTTTGATCTCTTCATAAGTCGTCTCTCATCTTGGGAAGTGGAAGAGATAGCTTGCGTCGAGCTGTACGTCACTCTTATGATAAGGGATTACATCGACGAGCTTGAGAGTCAGTTCATGTCTACTACCAATAAGTATGCGAGGCTTGCATGGCCTTTGCTCCCCGAACCCGAATCAGAAGCAGAGATAGAGACAAAGAATGAAACGGAAAGAAAACGCGAGCGGGACACCCTTGTCGAGCTTACGGCACTGGATCAAACCAGTCTTTCTTTGTTTTCAAAAGAGGGTAGATACCGTTCTTCAGATAATATCAGCTACATGACTTCGCTGGGTCTCGACTTTATCTACGATCTCTATACTGCCGGAGAAGGACGATCCGAGTTGATTAGATCAAATTGCCAATATTCTCGCGAGTTTCTACCAGAAGCTCTGAGATACTCGCCAACGTGGCCACCAGACCACCAATATGAAGAAACCGCGACTCTGCAAAATGATTCGTCGCGCAGCAACCTCGGCTACCTCATATTCAGCAGAGTCGAGGGTGACGAAAGAATGTATAAGCCAATTACCACCACGGGCGGCCGCTATTCAGGCATACGACAACTTGGGTACGTGTTCTGGGACTCGGAGAGGATATTGTTTCCAGAGATATACGATAAGCTTGAAGACATGAAATGTATGCTTTGGCAGGATATAACCTTCCGATTTGATCCAGGAGCTCAGAAGGGAGCTGGAGAACGTCTCGAGGGAGTTAAGATTCACCGAGACCAGATGCAGAAGCTGGAAAGAGACTTCGGATATATCAGCCGCCCACTACGGGCAAGCATGGAATCAAATTGAGATGATACGAAAGGATCTATTCCCACAACAAGCCGTTCCTTTTTGCTAATTGTCTTTTCCTTTCTTACTTATTACCCACTGTTTAATATTTTATATATCAACACCAATAAAGCTGGACCTTCCTAAGCGAGGTACCCATACCAAAGTCTCAGAGCAGTTAAAACAATTGGCATTCTTAACTATAACCTAAAAACCCCACATCTCTATATGTAGCGTCTGCATCCATACAAAATGGTTTGGGAACTCCTCTAGAATCTTGGCGATATACACATGCCAGTCGTCATCCCATGCTCTAGCAGCATAGACTGTCATAGCATACTCCCAGTATGAAGGATACCAGCCAGAAGATTCCCAGTCCAGAAGGACCACGGTGTTCTCTGCTGTAATCATGATGTTTTTGCGCTGGAAGTCGGCGTGTGTAAAAACAGGTTTCCCATTCCCTTTGAGGATTCCCGGAAGGACCCTTCGATAAAAGTCAACCCTATGCTGTGCGCTTTCACCACTGTCATAGAGGTACTTCTCAATGAGACCATCCAAGAATTCGTCCTCCGTTTTGAAAATACAATCGATAGCAGGTACTGGCTCTGGCGCCCAGAAGATAGTGTCGCGAAGCTTGGACCCGTCCAGACTACCAAAATATCCTGGGTCAGGCAATTCGCGGATGGTCTGCATTGCCGATTGTAGTTGCGCCGCTATTCTGGACTTGTCAGACGCTTGTAAGTCTGCCCAGATATTTTGCAGGGTTTGCCCGTAAATTCTCTCCATGACGATATATGTAACATCCACTCCGTCCCTGATATTCCGCTTGTACACTGCAAAGACCTTGGGAACATGCAAATTTGAGTTTTTCCGGACGAAGCGCATATTTTCGGCCTCGAGAGGTTCAACGCCCGCTCCAAATTTGGCCACATAATGGTCACTAAGGACTGCAGTGCATCTTGATGTCTGATCCTTGATGCGATGTGGCGCGTTTTCTATATCTTCTATCGATGGCAGAGGCTCCAGCAGGCCCTCAGAAGTCTCTTGGAAAATAATTTCAAACGTCCACGGTTCGGGATTTGGCGGAGGTGGTGGAGGAGGGGGAGATATCGATTGAGAACGAGGTAAATCACCCATTATGTTATGACCTTGGGAGCTTTTGAGCAAGAGCGAAGGTAATGTCGATGGAATGGAAAGAGGCTTAGGAGAATAGATTGACCTCAGCTGGAGACAGACTGGTTGCTGAGGATGAAAGAAAGAAAGAATGAATCAGGCATTGTTCGGTGACAGGTGACGTGCCGCGCGCTAAGCCAACCCCGCTTTAAGCGCCAGCCTCCAATAGGGCCAATAACAAGAACAACGAATCAGGAAAAGATATCTAGACGCCGAAACCGATACCATCAAGTTATTGGTCTCAATCTAAGCGCTTGGGAGTACTTATCATGGGCCGGGGCTAGGATGTGTTGGTTGTCGGCCAAGGGCCCCAAGACTTCGCCACCCTGCAAGTTCATTCCATATGAGTCCGCTGTGCATATGCCATTCAACCTGGGAGCAAAGTTGAAGGTCTAGAAAAGAGGCTATTTAGGCTTCTAGGTTGTATAACACCTTGATGATGCGATAGTTAAAGAATTTTCATACGAGCTCCATGTGTATCTGTCTGTGAAGATTCAAGTTAACGCAATTGACTCATTTCACAACATAACTTGTTTTTATTTATACAGGGTTTAAGGTCATGTAGCTTTAGTCGAGGGGGGACCAACAGCAGAGGAATTTATTCGTTGTCATCTAACAACTACGCACCTGGTCATATTCTGTGTTGTTGGTTGTATTATTATTCGTACTTACACATGGATCTTCGGTAGACCACCTGTTGGTAACCGCTGATTTAACTTTCGTTGCAACCAACATCTGTTTCATGTATCAATACATCACCAACATCTTTTCTATTTCAGGATCAGCTCGGGCTTGCAGATTAGTACAGCAGGATCGGACGCGACGAATTGTGAATGCCAGTTTCTATAAGAAGCCATAGTTTTCCAGTGATGAAGATGTTTAGCTTTAGTATTATTCAATATCATCTGAACCCCCTTTTATCGCTCATTATTCCATCCTCATATTATAAGCTTTTTATTAAGATGACTCTTCCTGTTTATCTTGTTGAGTATCTCGGACTTCCCCGAAATCACCATGCTCTGTTTATTCGTCTAGATGAAGACACCGAAGAAGGCGAGCTCTACCACGTTGCGGGCAATGTTCAAAAGGGCATGCATTTTGAACACAAAATTGCCAAGAAACCTCAAGATTCCGGTTCATATGTTGGCCACCATTACTTGGGTTTCATCTCTAGTTCGGACCGTCAGTTCTTCAAACAGATCTGCCAATCCAATCCACCTCCCGCCAAGCAATTCAACGGAAGCAAGAAGATCAATCCTCGTCAGCCTTTGAGGCGATGCCAAGAATGGACAGCCGAGACTATCGCCATGCTCCAGAGCCATGGTGTCCTCGTGTCAGAGGGATCTGTTGTCAACACTGCGCAACCGGGCTCTAGCCGTTCAGTTGGCCGCACCTATGGCCAGTCTTCAAATCAATCTAGCCAGGCTAGATCTTCGTCAAGCAGCCAGACTGTTGATGGGCAGACCTCCAGCGACGGTTATTGGACATTTAGCTCCAAGTACGGAGATTATTATCACGTTGGAAAGGATGGACGCACGCTCTGGGCAAGCCAGCAGCGTGCCGGATCAAGTGGAAGCAGAAGTTGAGAAGTATTCGGATACTGGTCTTGATTTGGCTACTGTTGTACCTGGTTGTTAGTATCTTGTCTGTTTGCGTGTACTAGAGCTGGCTCTATCGTGTAGAATCTGTTTTTTAAGTGTTTATTGATCTTTGGTATCCAAATTTAAAAGCGTGTTGCAAATGCTATACCTGGTTTGTATTTTATATATCAGACCTGCATACAAAACTAAGTACAGTAGATATAGAGGTAATTTCCACCCATATAGTCAATCGTTGGTAGAAATTATAGATCGGCAGACAAACAGTGTACATTTACCATATACTAGACTGGGGATTCGAGGTATATCGCGCATATATGCTAATTCCAAATATCAATAACAGAGCCACGCCTCAGGCAGCATGCCAACTAACTCTCAATATCTCGTATATAAATAGACATACCAGTACGTTGACCAAATTATTGCCGTGAGAAATTTGTCTAATACATGGTGCGCAACGCTTACTCGGTTCGGGTTCGTCCGTCTTTCGTCCGAATTCAAACATGCTCTACCATTCGCTTCTCAAACAGGGTAGAGTTGTGCAATAAATGGGGAAGGGTCCAAGGGCTCAATATGTATTTGCAAAATGAGCAATTGTCACAATGAAAGGCACCCAGACGTTAACAGAAAGGAAGAATAGTCGAAAACCAGGTATATAATCAACAGACACCTCAAATGTCAGCGGGTGATCGATCACCAGTATCCATCAAAACACAATGAGCACTCGTTCCCATGAGATAACCATCCTGGTGCCACAGGGTGGACCGCCACAATCTGCGCAAAGCACATTGCCAAGACCTTCCCAACGAATACGAGGTGGTGCATTGCAGGTCGTTCAGCCGCAAAGCTTGAAGCTCTGCGCCAAGACTTACGAGCCATCAATCCCGATCGATTGGAACCGGACACTTATGTTATCCCTCAACTCGACGGTGAAGGTCTCGATCCCCTTGTCAAAAACACCAAGTTCTGATCAACGGCATCGGACCATATCATCGCTATGGGTCTCCCATAGTTCAAGCATGTGCCCGTAACGGCACCCATTATGTCGACTTTAGCACCGAGACTGCATGGATCGCTCAGATGATTCGTGATTTTCACGAGATGGCCAAAAGCTCAGGTGTAATTATCATCCCGGCTATCTCGGGTTCAAGTGCTCCATCTGATCTCGTGGCGTGGCTGATCGCAGGTTATCTTCGAAAGCAAGGCCTACATGCAGCATCTGAAATCGTGAGCTCTGGAAAGCTCAGCATGCTTAGGACGCAAGGTGGTTCCCTACATACTGTTCTTGACGTGGCCGAGACTTATGGGATCGGTGGTTGGTTGACTTCTGACACCTCGGTCTTGTTGCCAGATCCCAAACATGTGGTCAAGAAGAACAAGGGACTGATGGGTCATCATTATGACCAACATCTTGAGCATCTGGCAACATCTTTTGTCGCGTAGGGGAATGAGTCCGTCGTCCAACGATCAGCAGCCTTGAAACCGAAGATTTACGGACAAAACTTCGTCTACAAAGAACACAGCCCAGCCACTGGCCTCATATCTGCACTACTCATGCACATCGTCACAAAACTGGGTATTTTCTTGCTTGCAGTGCCCTGGTTCAGATCCTTCGTCCGTGGCAAGTCATTCGATCGAGGATCTGGACCCGACAGAGACGGAAGCCGCAAGATCGAGAGCGCGGAATGGAAAGCAGTTGGTTACGTGACTGGCAAGGAAGAGCCAGTGGCGTTTGCAAAGTTCAGCTACAAGGGAGCACTGGTTGACATGGCGGTAGTTTTAGCCGTGGAGGCTGCAGCGACAATTAATCAGATGAACAAGTCTGAGGCTACTGGTGCAGGACTATTGACGCCATCAACGTTGGGTTACACATTTGTGGACCGACTTCGGGCAGCAGGTTTTGATCTCACGGTCGATGGGCTTGAAACTCATTGATTGGAGTTTTGTTCTCAGGCCATGTGTATTATCAATTATTACCATTAAACGTAGCTCCAAGGTACCGGATTGGCGAAGAAAATCGGCTGTTGGTTCTCAAGGCCCTGATCATGGGTTGCCACGGAAGTGGAGAGCTACTATGATGGCCGATACCGCATGGAAGCGATTCTAGCGCGAGAATTAAATTATCTCCAACCTCTCATGTTCCGCAACGCCATCTAATGGACGTGAACCACGAGCACGGCATCCAGTAAACATCCCGAGGGTCCGAATGATCAGCGTCGAAGCTGTCATTATTTGGGCATCGTCTGTCGAGTAGGGCGTAAATGATCTGATAACCTTATTCATTATCTCGGAACTCGGCACATAGATCAATTAACTACAGCAGCCTCTGGCGTGACAAAAAGCCACTAAACACAAACTTGACGATATTCGGTTAGGTTGGAGCATGTGACAGGGTGAGCAAGAGTTATGCATACTGCGAGAGTTATTATTTTACCTCATCTACCATGGTCCAGAATGTTCCCCCACGTGAATGAAACGGCTATGCGAGCCGAAATGGTAGGGATCTGGGACAGGCGAGGAAGTTAGATCGCTGTTAGTCACGAAAATGCCGATGAAAATCTCGTACGGCGTCGAGGAGTCCCGATGCAAGCCTAATTGAGCTAGCTGTTGCTGTAGTGGAGAGATATCAGGTGTTATTAGCCGAGGCGGCCGAGTTGTTTCAGCAATATTACCTCATGACAACTTCCGCAGTGAGTTGAAGTCTAAAGATATCATGCTGAATAGAATAGATCCTATGTCTCAGAGATGATCTGCAATCACCATCGTAACAAGAACCAAGAAACACAAACTGTGGCTGGTAATCACGCAGACTATTACCTAAAATTAGAGATAAAAAGCTCTCGTTACACTCGTCAACGGGGATCTCCGCCAAGCCCTTGTCCCACAGTCCATCACATGCTAGTCCTGCCCTAGTCCCCTTTATCAATCAGATCCATCTTATCAATCAGCCAGGACCCCGCGCGATCCGTCCAAATTCCCATTTTGGGCCTAGAACACGTGGGATAGCTCTCTTTATCTGATCAGTGGCTGCGGCAGTTCGGCACAGCTAAACGAAAAGTTTGCCTGGTTGCATGCAGAATTCCGCTGCGTCACTGTGTCACTCTCAGTGGGCGGAATTAAGGGTTCTGGAATTCCATGTCTCACTGTGACCAATGGTGACATGGGGGTTGAATTCCTTGGAGGGCTGATGGTTCCTTGGACTTGGGTGCCAAGAAGTGATATCGCCAAGAGATGAGATATCGGCACGTTGCCAAGACGGGCACTTGTTGTTACCAAGATTCAATATGGGACTGAAAGAGACCAAATCATAGTATTGTCTATAGCAATTTAGTGAGGATATTGACTTGAACTCGTTAAGACAGTTGACTGGAGCCATGCCCCCAAATACGAGACCGCACTAACCAAGCGCAAACTCTCGGCCACCCTCCGACCCTGGGAAAGTCTGCATTCAACAAAACGGGTCCCTAGCATCTCCTCAACATGGCCCATCCCTTCCAGTCCCCAAAAGCTGATGCTAATCAACAAGCCACAAAACCCATGACCCAGGTTTCTCTCTCCTAACACTAAACCAATAGCCGCTGTCCAAAACGAACGATATCCGGCGATCACGGACCTAGAATGCAGCCATGGATTCTTCTGAGGGATCTTTTGTTAAGAATCACCGTTTATGGAATAAGAGGTATTTTATCCATCTTGGGCTCGCGATGTTACTTAAAGATCAACTGCCGAGCTCTTCCTGTCTCCCAAGCCCCCAGGATCCTCATCATTTAATTATCTGATCTTTTAGTCTTGGGCATCAGCCACCATGTGGTCTTCCACTACAATGCCAGCATTAGCAATCGTGCTGTCAGCACTTTCTCTCCTCCCCTGCACATCAGCCACAGTTCCTCTTGAGGGCTATGGCAGGGACTCTTACCCGGTACCATGTGCCCAAGCGTGTTCATACGCAATGCCTCGCACTCTCGACTGTCCAGAGTATGCGGGCATGACGGCAGAGGAGAAGGCAGAGGCATATCCATCGGCAGAATGCTTCTCCAACGACGTTTCGTACTTGACCTCTATGGCCTACTGTATTCACTCTTATTGCCCAAAGGACGTCAAGATCTACAAGGTTGAGAACTTTTGGGAGACCCTAATGATTTACGAGTCCAAGTCGATTCGATGGTCTTACCCTGAAGCTCTGGCTCAGGTTAACACTACGAGTGTACCAAAGCCAATGTCGCCTGAAGAGACAGTTTTCAACCGCACCATTTCTATCGATGTAGCTACCTTTCAGAGTTATATGAACGGTGTCAGGGGATACAAAGCCGTGGCCAAGAATGAGTCCATGTACTCGTAAGCGAATATTCTCTATAATGCAAACAAAGCTAATCTTTCAAAGTATCCTCGCCTTCATGACGTGTGTCATGGTGCCGATTGGCTTCTCCCTCCTCCGCTTCCTTCCCCTCCCAGCATCTTTTAGAAGCAAGGTGTACGGCTATCTTATCGACCCTTCAGCTTGGGGCAAGCAGCACAGCGTGGCTACACTGGGAATTGGCATGGTACCTACTCGAGGCCAAGCTCTCTTCATTCTCTACCTCATCGGCATCAATTGTCTGGCCACGTTTGAAGGATACCCCAATTACACTCCTAATGGCATCTTTCCTGACCGTCACTATGAACTGATGCGTCATATCGGTAACCGTGCTGGTTCAATTGCATTCGCCAATATCCCCATTGTCATTCTCTATGCAGGTCGTAGCAGCGTGCTTCTTCGACTCACTAATTGGTCTTACTCAACCTTTCTTCTTCTCCATCGCTGGACTGCCACAATCTGTGTCGTCCAAGTCGCTCTTCACTCACTACTCTGGCTTCGAATCATGATTGAGCAAGACTCATATCCCCTCGTTCTAACATATCCCTACTGGTATGTCGGTGTTGTTGGAACCGTCTTCTTCTCTGCCTTGATTCCTTTCTCCATGCTTCCCATCCGAAAGATACTATATGAGGTCTTTCTCATCACGCACATCCTCTTGACCATCGGTGCTCTGGTCGCTTCTTGGTATCACATTGTTTTCCTCTACGAAGACACGAGCGGCTTCGAGATCTGGCTCATAATCGCCTTTGCTTTTTGGGGTCTTGAGAGAGTCCTTCGCATTCTACGTATCTCTAGATATGGCATCAAGAAAGCCTACGTCACTCGCATTGACGATAAGTATCTGCGAGTTGACATCCCCGATGTTGATGCTCAGGGTCATTGTTTCGCTTACTTTCCCACGCTCTCTTGGCGAGTATGGGAGAATCATCCTTTCTCAATCGTCAATTGCAGCAAAGGTCAGCTTGATGGAGAGTCCATAATCCCAAGCTCGGCTTCGCACACACAGTCTGAAAATGAGGGCGCAATCTCACCAACTGAAGCATCAGCTTCCAAGGAGATGGGCCGCCCTGTGTCCAACATCCGCCAACTCAGAGTTCACAGTAACACTACCAAGCCCGGCATCACGCTGTTCGTTCAGAACCTTCGTGGTATGACCGCCAAGCTCGCAAAGAAAGCCGACACTGGCATCGCCATCCCCGTTCTCATCGAGTCTTCTTATGGCCACGAAGACACAACTCGATTCGAGCCCAACACCGAATACCCGAATACCCTTGTAATTTCCGGTGGTGTCGGCATTGCTGGCGTCCTGTCATCCCTCCAGGCCTCCCTGTCAATGTACGCCAAGCCCCTGGGAACCACTAAGCTGTACTGGGGAATCAAAAGTAAGGGCCTTGTCAATGTTGTCAAGAGTATGATTGTAGGTGGAGATGCCGCTGAGGAAAAAGAAGGTGGTGAATCCTCCCACTGGGGCCATATCGAGACCCATGTCTCGGTTGGTGAGCGCATGGACATAAAGAGAGTTTTGACGACGGAATTGGAGAACGCCATTGGTGGAACTACGGTTGTCGTTTGTGGTCCACATGCAATGTGTGATGAAGCTCGGTATGTCTGCGCTGCGTTGGCGAGACATGGTGTTGTTGTTCGCTATGTTGAAGAATCCTTCACCTGGTAGACACGGCAAAATAAGACATGGAAAGCAAATACTTAGTAAGTATTGGTAGATATTTTATGACAAAATTATTTTCTATTGCATTCATCTTTGAGTGATTAAAAATTACCATTTAATTAAGGTTGCATCCGGCAATGCCGATCGAAGGACCTACGTCAATTGGAATTAGCCAGCATCGGGATCACATTCACAGCGTATGATCCGACTGCCGATGGCTAAACTATTCCGTCATATAAATCCTTCAAAAAGGTGATATTAAGAATGCCCTAGAATCTTCAATCGACAGCAATGATAGTCAGCAGCCTGAATGGAGTCTCATCTGAATTCTGGAATACTATGCTTACTGTGAATGATTTATCTTATATGCTAGAAGCTTTCATTGCGACGCTGCAATGGCTGGTATGAGCCCTTTGAGTATGTCAAGACCTGGCATTGATGATAAACCTGGATTTTGGGAGAGTCATCCCGCTTGGTGGGGCTATTGGGGAGACCTCATCGATGGCGTCAGTGTCTGGGAGTCAGCCTGGCCCGAAGTGCGCGGCACCAACGAAGGTGATCTGTCCAGAGATATCAAGGTCATGGGTCCTCTGCAAAAGAAGGGCAAAACCTTCATAATCACAACTCTCCTTACGCATCCATTTCGTTTGAAAGTTATGTTGGCTGTGATTTGAGCCAGAAGGAAGACATCAAGCAAGCTTGGCGATGTTGTCGCGCTCAAAGTGACCTTTCCGAATTCTGTTTACATACCACAGATCAGTGAGCCTTGTAAGTATTGGGCCAGGGATGTTTTCAAGAGGAGAACAGAAGATGTTGTATAGAAGGATTGCCGCTCTGTAGCTAATCGTCAGAGCAAATACTGCTGGCAGTTATTGGAAAAGGAGAGCTATCATATTGACGTTGGTTACAGTGAGACTTGGAGATCGGTTGCATACAAAATGACAATCTTACAAGCCTTCTAAAACAGGAGTAGCAAAATCCGGGGGTATTATACCCCGAACCCATTATAATGAGTTCCGTGTGGAGAAGGGAAACCCAGTACATGTGTGGAGCCGAGCCGTACTCTGCCAAAAAGCAGGAATATCTCAGGAAATATATCGGTTTGAGGTCGCTCCTCTGGCAGAGCGCGTTTCTAGTGGTTTTAAGCAATTTGAAGATATTTACATACTTGTGGTGTTCTTTAATATTGCTCCTAGTTGTCTTGGCGATGTTATTACTGTTGCCCCACACAGTAAAATATTCGATAGGGTCCACAGTGATCACCTTCAGGAAGAATACTGATTTTTTCTCGAGTGTGGCCGGCATTGCGGATGTTGTTACTCGCACCTTTGCATCCAAGTTCTAACAGCATTGAGATCAAGCTCTTTAAGTTGACTTTCGAGGTTCTCCAGGAGGAAAGCTGCATCACCTTAGTCACAATTAAGGGCCGGTTGCTCTGTAACTACAGCGATACTGGACTTCTTAGCTAGACCGTGTTTGGTTTATGGTAACTTATAAAAAGCGTGTAAAATTTTATTCTTTTTACCAACAGAGCTCAGCTCTATTGAACTGACCGCTGATAAATGTTCTTGACGTAGATATTGCTACACCACGGAAAGAACAGACGAATGGTCCCCGCTGACATACGATACGGAAAGTTCATTTTAAGATCCGCCTCAGCCTTCTACTACTATTTCAAGTGCTAAGTTCTGTAGGCCTACTGGATGCAGGGGTCTTTAGTTTTGCTTGTCTATACTCGTATTCTTAAGTTCTAAGTCCGCGGAGCCAACATATAATATATAGCCTGTCATTGCAGAGAATGCTTTCGACATCTCCACGTATGCGGTTATATATCCACAGCACCAAGTTCAATTACTGGCCAGCATCAAGGGACTATGCCTTTACTTTTCGACTTGATCTATAATACAGAAGATACTACCCGCAGGATAGGGTCACGAAGTTATAAATGCTGACCATTGATGCCTTAGACATATGAGGCTATGTTGCCACCGTTTACTACAAGAATGGTTAAGGCTGCTTGCAATAAGTGAAAAGCCTCCGTTTAAATCTTTCATTAAAATATCTTTAAAGGCCTAACTCACTTCGACGTAACCATTGGGTTCAAGGCCGTTTCCTTAACAGAGCGCACCCATACTCGCGCTTATGAGGCAATCCTTCCAACCTGTCCCGAATTGTCCCGGGATGGTAAAAAAGTCCTGCTCACCGGAGGCACGGGAGGCATTGTCTACGCCATCGCGAGGAGCTTCGGTGTTGCTGGTGCCAACAAGGTTATTATCACTGGCAGGTCTGAGGAAAGGCTCAAGTCTGCTGTCAAAGGTCTCATCGGTGAGGTCAAGGCCATTGACGCCAAGAGTCAGACAAAGTACGAGGGTCGTGTGTGTCAAATTGCTGAACCTTCTAGCATTAGTGCCCTCTTCGACGGTCTTTCGAAAGAAAACACCTATGTCGACGTCCTGGTGCTAAGCGCCGCTTGTATTGGTCAAGGAAAAATCACAGACCAGACTTGGGAGGATATCTGGGAACAGCTTATAGTCAACGTTCGCTCCATACACCAGTTCCATAATCTGTTTGAAAAGCAGCCTAGGATCGGAGCCAGAACTGTAAGTTTCAGCCTCTACAAGGACTTGACGTGCTGACAGAAGGGTTACAGCGCTATATCATCAATATTTCTTCCTCTGCCAGACACCACTACACTGCCGGTGTTGACGCAGGAGTCTATACTCTTACCAAGAACTCCGCTGCCCTGTTGCTACAAAAGATAGCAGATGAGACAGACCCATCAAAGACACAGATCATCAACTTTCACCCTGGCTCTATTCTAGGCATTCGAATTCGGGAACTCGGTTTGGCTGCAGACTCGGCAAGCTGGGACCACGGTAAGCTAACACTGCGGTCTGCTAGAGAAAGTATTATTATTTTTTTTATGTTTGCAAGTCAGCCTCGAAAGGTATATCTAAGCATCTCCAAAGTCTAACATAATTTAAACATTCATTACCCCTCAGCAGGCAAAGCTTTATTAAGTCAATATTATTATAGTTAGCTGCCTTAATTGCAGCCTAAACCTAGCTGCATATAACCTAGCTGGAGAGCCTTACTTGCTCTTCAGCTGGCCCTAATCTTCTTCCTGTAACCTACTTTAAAGGTCTTTCGCCGACCCCTGCAGATACCACGCTTGAATTATCCACTGCGCAGTAAGTGATCCGATCCGACTTCCTCTCTTCTGATCGCAACCACTAATAGCATCACAGCTGCCTTATTGCAATGCCTATTATCCGAAGAAGCCTGCGGCTACCTAGGCCTAATAAGCCCTACTTAACAGAAGACTATAATATAATTTAAATAATTAAAAGAGCTCTCTTAAGCGCTAAGCAGAGTAATTATAATAAGCTTTATATAATAGCTGCTAAAATCAAAGTAGCCTAGATAATTAAAAATAATATTAGCTATATTAGGCTAGCCCTCTTTGGCTATAAGGTCCTCTGGCTTATATAGCTATATCTTTATATCCCTCGGATTAGCAAGGCCTTCCTTAATACTAAGATAGAGAGCCTTAAGATTCTTAGATAGGTATTAAATAGAGGCCACCTATAGAGGAGGCAGAATAAGTTCCTAAAGAAACTTTATAGCGGCTTATATAATAAGTGGCTCTATGATATCAGGAAGTAGGCAATAGAGGTACTGCTTTCGTTAAAGGAGATCGGCGACCTGTGATATATAGACCAGGCTAATTATGGTCTTAAACCACAGCGCGAAGACGAGGGGGACGGCATGCCGCAATATGGATAGAAGACGGGTAATCGTGGGGTTTGGGAAGAAAATATATTAAGTTTTATGTAAGTTCAGTTGCCTAAAGTCAAAGACCTGAAGTCGTGACATCGGCGTCGGCGGCGTAAAGAGGGTCAATTGGGTCACGGGATATAGCACGTGACAGACTCAACGGATTAGCCAAACATCAGTGCACTATTAATATAAACAAGGGGAAAGTATCATTATATGCATTTGCTAATGATAGTACCAGAGGATCTTCCAGGCTCCTTTGCTGTTTGGGCTTCTTTCCCCGAGGCCGCTTTCCTCCATGGCCGCTTCGCCTGGGCTGCGTGTGATGTAGAGGAGCTCAAGAGTGAACCCTTGCGTGAGAAGCTTGAAAAGGATGAAACTTTCCTCAAGGTTACTGTAGAGGGTCTTTAGAAATTAGACCCAGAATAAAAGGACCAATTCTCGCTTTTAGCTTATTTCATATGAATAAGCATTCTTATCATAAATACTCTTACCTTGGAATAACTAAGTTGTCTATTCACTTTATAATAGAACCATAGTATTCCTTTATTATAGAAGGACATAAATGGAAGTATGCTGCTTGTCAAATCAGTTGGTGGCGGTTTAAATCAAGCTCGAGACGGTTATGGCTTGCTAATTCATCGTCGTGGTATTCCACCTTATAAAGGCGTGTTGATAGCCAAAAAAGTGTGTCAGGGGAACGACTCAAGAGTAGGATACCATAACGGGCAATTCTTTTCGCGACAACGTAATTTCCGTATCCCCACCAAGGTTAAGAATACAGTGAGACCATTCGTCGTGACCAACGCCACATTCGATAGTTCCACGGCCAAGTCAATAGCCTGTGACGCTAGACCTATTCTAGATATACTCATCATAATTCAGTCTGGGTCTTCATGGTTAAAATTATTCTCGCTGGCCCTTCTTGCTTTACTACCTCTATTTATCTCCTCTCAACCTTCATTCTTACGCTCGTTTATGTTCGTCGAGTTGGGAGACTAGTTTATGGCTGCCACATTCCTTCAAAAAGTTGCTCTCCAAACGCCACCAGCATCATGAGGTTTATACACCCAACCCTCCAGCTCCTAGCTTTATGCTCGACGACCTTTGCGTCTCCTTGCAAGCCTTCCGCTTCGACTAAGAGTACCGAAGACCCTTCGCTTTCCACCACGCAACTATCGACTATTCCCGAGAGTGCTACTGCCACGGAATCTCTCAGCGAGCCTCCAGCCTTTACCACCGAGTCGACGCTTGCCTTTGAAGCGACTACCACGTCTGGCTTGCTCTCCATCTCTACCACTTCAGCGGAGCCTTCAACTACGACATCGGATCTTCCCCAGCAGCCGAGCAACTTGCTCCGCAACCCTGGTTTTGAAGACGGCACTGTCGCGCCCTGGGAACGATCCGTTGCTTTCGGAGATCCCACTATTTCTACGTCAGAGGCCCTTGGAGGCAGTCAGTCTGGATTCATCAGTGGCGCCCCAGGAGGTCCTGCAGATATTGGCTTCAGACAACGTCTTGATTCCTCATTATTTGAGGCTGAAAAGCCGTATACGTTCTCTGTCTATGTCAAAACGACGGTTGCGGGCAGTTGCTTTACCCGAATGGTGACATGTGATTCTGGGACTGGATCACAAACTGCATACTTCAATTCAGCCAATATTCAGGGACCCTTGAATGAATGGGTGCTGGCAACAGTGACGTGCTCGTGGAGTCAGGCTCGGTTGGACTCTGGGATAAGTGTGGCTGTCAGAGGTGTTTGTGAGCGTCTGAGCTTCTATATTGATGATGCTGTTGTAGAGGCAGCTGCTTAGTCCTTCGATACATGTCTTGGACTCAATTACGAAGGGGTGTGCAACCAGATCCGTATGAATAATGAGTATAATAGAGATCTATGACATAATATATAGCCATATAAACATGTAACTCTATAGATATTCCCCGGCGTTGTTAGAACAAGAACAAAGTCTCGCTAAAACTACACCAGTTTATCCTACTCTCTCATATTTAAGCGCCATTTCCATTATAGGCAATCAGATTAGGACTGCCAGAGAGGGTGCCAGTGATCTTTCCGGTGGTTCCAAGGGCCTTGATTCGGCTTGCGACAGAAGCAGGTGTAGTAAGACCTTCAAGAACCTTAAGGTAAAGGGCAAGACCAGCAACGTGGGGGGAAGCCATCGAAGTACCACTAATAGAGTTAGTGGCGCTATTTGAACCAATCCACGCGGAAAGAATGCTTTGACCGGGAGCAAAGATATCGACACCAGCGCCTTTTAATAGTTAGTCAGTCACTTCCAGTTTTTGGAGAGGAAAGAGATCAGCATACCGTAGTTAGTGAATGAAGTAGGTCTCCAGGCAGAGGTGAGAGCAGCAACAGTGATGGCGTTGGCTGCATTGGCAGGGGATTGACTGGACACAGGCAGAGGGTTTCCATCCTCGTCACCATTTCCGGCAGCGACAACAGAGAGGACTCCAGAGTTGTACGCAGCGTCAATAGCAGTTACCCAAGCCTGGGATGCGTCACCACCTAAACTAGCCGTTAGTGGAAGAACGGTAAGACACGTGCAGATGCATCATACCGAGAGAAAGGTTAATAACGGCCTTGCCGGCGCGGCCCTTTGAGGTGATATCGTTGACAGCCCAGTTGAAACCAGCGAGAACACCAGAATCGGTTCCCTCTGCTCCCTGGAACACCTTGACGGAAACAATGTTCGCCTATCGACGTTAGCAGGGTCTTCTCAATACAGAGCCGCGTGTACTGACCTTCTTAGCAACACCATAGGTAGAGCCGGCGATAGTGCCAGCAACATGAGTACCGTGTCCAAGAGTATCAGTGTTGGCTCCAGAAAAGATGCTATATCCTGCAACGGCGCGGCCACCGAACTGCGAGTGAGAAATCAAAACACCGCTGTCAACAACATAAGCATAGGAGCCCTCGCCA
This sequence comes from Fusarium odoratissimum NRRL 54006, assembly GCF_000260195.1. NCBI lineage: Eukaryota > Fungi > Ascomycota > Sordariomycetes > Hypocreales > Nectriaceae > Fusarium > Fusarium odoratissimum. The sequence goes on along the minus strand of NW_022158717.1, from coordinate 40,566 downwards.
GCAGAAGTATCATAGATGTAGCTGGTAGAGCCGGAGGTACGGTGGGAGATCGTTCCAAGACCCCAGGGAGCTCCCGATTGGGTAGTCAGGGCCCTGCCAGACAGTTCGCTGGACTGCTCGAAGTTGAGCTTAACGATCTTATCAGGTTCGACGAAGGCAACCTTGTTTCTTGTAAGCAGGAGTCTTTAGGTTTGAGCACTGAAGCTTACCTCAGGGCTGGCCTCAATTTCCTTGATAGTGTCCTCATCGAACTGTCCAGCATAGGCGTTCCAGTTCTTGATGTTGAAGGTATGCTCGATACCAGCAGTCTCACGCTTAGAAAGGCTGCGGCGATGAACATCCCCAACCCACTGAAGGTGAGACTCGACCTTTGCACTAGAAGCAGAGGACTTGAGGGTGACAATGTATTTTCCGGGGATCTCCTCTGAACGCTTGCTTGGTGCGGTGGGAGCAGCAAGAGCAGCAGGCAGGAAAGCTCCCAGGTAGAGAGCGAGACGAAGCAAGCTAGCCATCGTGAACGAAGAGAGAGGTAACTGGAGAAGTGATGATGGAGTTGATATCGAGAAGATAGATTCGAGGACTACTGGCTACGATTTATAGACACACGAAGACTATGGTAAAACGGCTCCTAGGCGCCGTTTCCATTTCTTGGCAAACCGACTTATTGACGGGATATATTGCGCCATGGGTCCAGGACCGGGCCTTTGCGATCAGACTTGGCACAGCTTCCTAAACGGTCTATGTCCGATGCACCCTAGAACGGAAGGTCGCACTTCAACGAGGTTCAACAGAGGAACTATTGCTAAAAGACCACGGAGAACAGAAATGGCGTCAAGTGACGCACCACATTTCGCAATTATAGACTCGGAGCGCGTTTTAATTGACCTAATGGGCAGGCAACTATTCAGTTATCTGGCCGTTGAGAAGGTTTGGAGATAAGCAAGGTGGAGTTCACAGGATTGGGCTCTAACCAAATAGACACTAATGCTTCGGGGGTACAAAACAACAAGTAAGCTTATCAGTAAACAAGTAAGCTTATCGGTACTTTAAGTATTCCCGAGCCACTATTCTTTAACTGGCTGGATCTACAATTTTAAGAAGACTACGTAATAGTAAAGAGATAAAGGATTATATAAATTACGGACAGGATCATTCCAGGGTATCTCAATAATAACATAGCTAAATAGATATTTTATAACTTTAGTATTTTAGTTAAAAAATAAACTTAAAAGTAATAATTGAATAGCTAAATAAGAATAAACTCCTTCCTTTCTCTTGTCCCAGTTCTTTCTTCATCTAGCGCCTGTCCATACATATATCTATCCACAAAACTATCACCAACTATTTTAAACTCCTCCCCAAACTGCCGAAGTATGATAGGAATAGAACATCCTAAAGCAATGCATATAATATCGTTAGCATTTGTATTATCCGAGGCAAGACAGAAGAGACCCGTAGTGGTGATAACAAATTTGCGACCTTTCATCGCTGGCTTGAAGTAGTTTTCCAATGCCTGGGACATTTCATCAATCGACATTTCTGGGGTCGCCTGGGTGTATCGCTGCAATATCTCATCTGGTTTCCACGTTTGGTAACGCTGGGCTAGAAATCGGGTAAAGACTTGGTAGGTTCGCCCAATGACATCGACTGATGTAGAGCTTGGATACCTAAATTGGTTCAGAGACAAGGTTCTGCAAAAGGATTCGTGATCGTCGTCACTCAATGGGCTTTTGTAGCTTGTAAACACCCAATACCATTGCAGGAAGGCCATGAGGTAAGCGCTGGTACTTGGGGCATGCTCCAGCCCAATACCGACGTAGTCGGCTGTGCCGAGGACGATGCCCGTGATAGACAGCTTTCTTCTCCGACTGGAGAGATATGTCGAAGATTTGGTGTCTTTAGAGGCGTTGAAACGCCTATTGAAGTTCCAGGCAAGAGGCTTTCGCCAGCTAGAGCCGTTTGACCAATCTGGAACCCACGAGGGAAGGATGTGGATGTTATCAGTCAGAATAGGATTAGAGGCACAGCAGATGACATCGAGGCTGCCAGTTTTTGCAATCAGATAGTCAACAATATCCGTATATACGTGCCGTGGATCCAGCTTGTAGTTGACTTGAAATTGGGTCTGGTCTTTCTCTGGGAGTATACCCAGGAGAGCATACAGCTTATCTCGTGGGTCACGACAGAGTTTGTCGGCACACAGCAAGAGGCAGCTGAAAAGATCTGCGCTTCCAGCATTATGCAACGAATGCAATGACTGAAGAGTGCTCGGCCCGAAACCCACCAAACAGTCCACGTATGTGACCGATCGCAAAGACAAGGCCTGGCGTCCTTTTTCCAGATGGAAAGCTCTCATAAGGTCCACCTTGCAAGCTCTGAGAAGCTTAGACGCCTGGAGGTAGATGTCCCACGAATGAGCAGAGTTTCCGCAGAAGACGGTCACCTGACGCGCATTGAAGATCTCCTGCACCACCCAGAGTCTTCGCCAATAGTCCCTCTCGAACAAGTCCACCAGAGCTTGCCAATCACGCTTGTGTTTGCGGTTGTTTATCAGGGCAGCTAGCGCCGTTCGCGAGTTATTACACTCTGCCAGTTCACAGAGCAGCTCAGTTGCAGCGTAGCTGTCGTTGGCTTCCGGTCCCAACCAAAGGGCGACCATGGAGGCCTTTTTGTATATTGAAGTCATAAGACCAACTTGATAGCTTCTCTCTTCATCGTCGAGCTGGTTGATACATATTGCATCTGCCCATACAATCACAGAAGTGGATATAGATCTGATTCTGGACAAGGCATGCCATAGACTCGTTGTGACAGGAAACTGGTGGCCATCCAGCTCAATGACTCTTGTTTCAAGGGGATCACCCCATGAATAGGAAATCGCGATGTAATCCTGTATCATGTCCAGCGAAGTGTGAAAGATTTGGCAACGGATCTTGGTTGAAACGTCCGACAAGATCCGAAGAAGACGGATCTCATGTTTCTGTGAGTTTAAACTGTGGTACTGGAAGGTTGTGTCCCCCAAGGCCCTTGGCTGGGGACTTGACGAACGGTGGCGCAGACGCTTATTCGGGCGTTCAGCCGAGACCGACAATGGTTGAGGCTGCGATACAGATACGGTATTGCGAGCCTCTATATATCGACTGAACTTTCTGACATGGCGACGACTTGTTGCATCAGGATTTGAACAAGGAGATCCCAGGGTGTTACCTGTGGGTGGAAGAAGGGGTCGATTACCCCCAGGAGGAGGCTGAAGAGACGAAGACCTGGATAGCAATTGTGGTGGCGATATGTCCTTTTTTCTGGAGTCTGGAAGTTCACTCTGCGAAGTTGCGTGGATTTCATGTTGCTCAGATACGTTTCTTGTATCAGACATCTTGGTCATATTACCTAGTATGAAAATGAAATTTAGGTTGGGTGGTATAGGGTTCAGTTCTTGTCAGATCGCGAGAAAGTCAATTCACAGCAAAGAAAAGATATCATTCTCTTTAGGTTGTATCTGGGAGGTCGGGCAGCAATCATCAGCCTAAATAACAGAATATGCCTTGCGGTCAGCCTCAGTGTATATAATGGAGGTGGCGGAACGGAACCGCTCTCTATTGGTTTGATACATAGTACAGCCCCATGCAAAACACATTTCTGGTCTAAGCCCGTTTTAGCCACTTACCCTGTAGACAAAGGTTGGCCTGGTAAACAATATAATACAACAGACTACTTAGTAGTTAACTCCACGGCTGGCTCCTGCTTATCCTCCTGGCTGATCCCATCCTGATCCGTGCTTTCGTCATGAGAAGAAATTGTTTTAAATCCAAAGCATGTACGCATAGAAAAAAAGCAGAATGGATCTGGATCGCCACAAGGGCAAAAGAATGATAACAAGGGCACCCCATGCATAGATGAATGCAATAGCCTAAGTTGGGTAAGCAAGATTACTTAAATAAAGAGTAGTAGAAAGACTCACTACCAAGCCTTTAAAGAAACTTCTAGAAGAGATATAGAAAGTATTATCTATAAAAAGCGGCTAGAGGGCTACTATATAAATAAATAAGAAAATAGTACTAAGGATAATCTTTTAGCTTTCTCCTAAGCAGAGTGTCTATCTTAGGGGTAATAATATCTACTTAGGCCTGGTCTCTAATTTAATACATAATTATATCACTAATATTTTTATTATTAAAAGTATAAATATGTGTATATAGCAAAGACTGGTTCAATCAACTAAGGCTGAATATAGCTATTTAATAAAGTCATTACCTTACTAAAAGAATATAAGTAAAGCCTAGCCACGACGTAATAATAACAATACACCTAAGGATTAGGAAGTTAATAACAGCAACTTTACTTTACTTCTTTTATAGAAGAATTATATAAAAAGCAAAGATATAGCAACGGCAAAGTTAGACATATAGACTAATTGCTTTCTAGACGCGTCCTTATTAAAGCAACCTTGTAGATATCATAGATATATATAGAAGCAATAGATATAGTATCTGCACTTAGTCCAGAAGTGCAGGTCATAAATGACATATATCGGGGGAGCGGCCATTCCCTGGACCCGGTCTTGAAAAGTTACTGCGGATTATTGAACTATGTTCTTTGAATGGGGCTTGCATTATCTCTATATAGCTTATTTATCAAAGGGTTCTTGGAATTCTGTTCTAATTAATACACAACCTCTAATTCATTTTCTAACCCTAGTAATTCGATGTCATCTTCAAAATAGCGTTGTGAAAGGGATATCTCGTCCGTATCATTAGAGATTACAACAGGATCCCGACCTTGTGCCTCTTCCTCGTCACCCTCGTCAAAAACAACCTCCGTCTCCTTCTTGTCGCCAAACACGCCTGTACCAAACTTAACCCTGACGACATCTCCGTAGTTGGGCTTATTTCTTGACAATGTGATCAATCGGTATCTAACGGCGAAGATGCGCTCTCCTGTCATAGTACTTTCAATCTCAACCTTCTGCCCGCTTGAGTTTGTATAATTGATTTCTGGATCGACGGTGTCCCCGAGATGAACTGTTCCGTGAGACGCTGCCTCAGCCCCCTTTCCAACTGGTACCTTGATATTGACGTTGAGACTCTCTTCGGTATTAAACTTCTGAACATGGCTGGCATCGAGCACTGATTTGAGACCAACAACTAAAAAGGCTTTTCTGTCGTTTCTTTTCATCAAGGTGATTATGTCAGACTTGGCTTCAGAGCTAATCAATTGCTCGAAGACTTTGTAATGCTGCATCAGCGATTTGGTCCGTACAACAGAGCTCTCGATGTTGGTCGATATTTCACTCGAGCTGTCTGATGAGACACCAGCGAGGTGTCCAACCTTTGTCGATAGGTTGTGGGCATCGTTACCTTTCAAAAAGGCACTGTAATCCGTGTCGAGAGCATTGAGAGTGTAGTCCCGGAAGGCAGTTTCGCTTTTACCATCCGGCTCAAAATCGTCGGTTGGGTTTCGAATGTCTGCTACGACTGACCCCAGAAGAAACCTCGCCTTAGACTTGAACGGAACAGCAGACTCTAGAAGCACGAATGCAGGCCTGTTGGGATCCTTTTTGAACCAAGGCATTGGGTCTCTTGGAGTTGGTGTCCTCAATAATCATGTATGGTGAAGTGATGGAAGTTTAGAGCGCAAAGACTTGTGAGCTTTGTTTATATATGAGATGATGCGGAAGAATTTCACCCCTGAGAGAGCAATATCAAATGGATACAAAGGGCAAGTGATGACGTCTTGGAAATGTACATCTCCGCGTTAGTGCGGAGGTATAGTCTGACCAAAGAGTTCGCCTCGGGCTACGTAAACCATATTTTTCGACTTGCGGACAATGCCGCTCTTGCCGTGCCAGCCGTCTCTGATTGGCCAATCCACGTTGATGGCTTGAAATGCAAACAACTATGGCTAGTGCAAACAGCCACTAATCACGAGGTCATTTTTCAACACAAATAAGCGTTTCAAGCCTTTGAGGACCATGACCATAGCATCATCCTCGCAATCGTTATATATGGTGACTCTCGAACCTCAGTACAACCTTCAGTCTTTACACTTCACGAGGATGGATCGCATAATTATTAGAGAGGCACATCACAACCATGATGGTTCGTTTGCTGTTGCCATGAGTTTCCAATCATCCAAGAAAATAGGGGTTGGTCTATCTCTTCTAGGGCGAAGTTGTGCCGTGGCTTTTCATCAATTCCGATACATACCAGAATTTCACCTACCAGACCAAGGGGGAACACTTTGGGGAAAGCATGAAGCAGAATGGCTATATTCTTCATTCGCCACAGACTATCCATATGAACAAGCAAGAGCAGATCGTATTGCAAAGGCGATTAAGCGCTACGCGCGACAGCTTCTCGATCGCCTCGGCCTCTTCACTTTCATCAAAGCCAACGTGATCAGTGGGATGCTGGTAAGGTTAGAGATACATGGATCCAACCAGTTCCAGGCGATGCATTGGGAAGCCGTTGAGTTAGCGTATTCCGACCGTCTTAGCCACTCAGCAACAAATTGCCTACCGCGTCTGATAGTCATGAGAGTTGAGACAGAGACGACGGCGGAACTGCAAATACCAGTCGAGGAAGCAAGTTCCTCTCCACGACTGAAAAGACCTTTCAATATCCTGTTAGTAGTAGCTAGGCCGTCAGGAATTGATGATTTGGACCCCCTCATATGCTCAATGGCCTTGGCAGATTCCATCAAGGAGGCACAAGCCAGAAGCACTGACCATGGGATTGCTCTCGACCCCAGGGTTGAAATTTCGAGACCAGGTACCTGGAAGGCCTTTGAGGAGCTTTTGATATTGAAGACTGAGGGCTGGCATCGACGAGGAGGCCAGGGTCCTTGGTACGATGTAGTGCATTTTGATGTCCACGGCGCAATCCTGCGGGACCGTTCGTATCTACTGTTTCTCGATCCCACCGGAGAAAAAGCACACGCAAAACAGGCATCAGTTGTCGGAAGTCTTCTGGCTTCCTGCAAGATCGAATTTGTCTTGCTAAACTCCTGTGAATCAGCAAAAGTCGATGGGCCTGCCGCGGCTTGCCTAGTCCGCACATTTACTCAGGCTGGTATAAACACGGCCGTCGGCATGTCTCACAAACTCACTGGCACAGCTGCCAAGTGCCTTGTCAGAGCTTTCTACCTGAATCTCTTTTCCCGTACGGCGCCTGACTTCTTTCAGGCAATATTGGCCGCCAGGGATGCCTTGCAGACTTCACCTGAGAGATTGGCAAGATACAACCTCAAAGTACAGCTTAGCGATTCTATCTTACCCGTTGTGTACCGGATGTCAAATGCCGATCGGCCATTTGCCAGGTGGAACGAGATGCATGATTCTTCTCATGCTGTAAAGAACACTCCGGCTGATATAGACGCAATCAGGTCCTTCATCTCTACTGAAGCCCTCCAAAAGCCATCAACCAATCTTGCAGGCCGGGAGTTTGCCGTTCTGGATATGGAGTGGGCACTAACTAAACCAATAGCAAATGAAATAAATGACGAAGCTCCGCCATATGGAAAGATAGTGATTCTTCATGGGAGTGCAGGAGTCGGAAAGACGACATTCGCACTCTTTCTCGCTTTCTGGTGGTTCGAAACAGAGATGATTGAAACAGGGTTTTATCGCTCTCAAGTGAAAGAGCATCTGGATGTCATTGTGGAAGAAATGGCAAAAAACGATGTCCTCGGGGTGACAGCAGGGAGTAAGCCGCGCCTTCTCATTGTCGATCAACTTGATGCATGCGTTGAGCCACTGACAGACGACCCTTGGGACGATCATCAAATGCTTCAATTTGCTACAGCAATCCATCAGGTTATGGCTAGAGGGCACCATGTGTTGTTGGTTACACGTATCAAAGACCCTTGGTCCATCACCTTCCCATCAGCAGTATACCATCACCTTAAGCCGCCTTCTCCATACGATGCAAGTGTTCTTGTGGGAGACATACTCAAGGGATTGCGTCTTGGGAGCCCGGTGGGCGGTAGCAGTGAAGCTAAATTTGTTGATTGCTTGAATCACATCTGGCAATACAATCCTCTTGCCATGTGTGAGATATGGAGCGAACTGGATTACTTCCGTGATTCAAATTTGATAACTAGCATACGCGACTTCTTTGATCGAGTAGTTAGTTATCAATGCCCGATATTCTTTGGAGCTGGCGACGGCAATTTTGATGAATGCATGGACTTTATCAACAGCTTCCCAGCCAAAGGCAATAGACGGAGGGAGCAGACAATGTTAATTCTATCAACCCTGGCAACAACATGCGGCATATTTTCCCAGGAATATTTTAAACTAGTCCATCTCAACTGCAGCCTTTCTAAGTTTGGCCGCATGTTCGACCCTAATGACGGCATAGTTAGGGCATTCATATCGGACGTTCTTGTTCCCTCTGGCTGGGTAGAGGAAGTGGAAGGAATCGTTGGTGTGCCGGTGACATACTACCGGATTCAAACTATGTTTCTCAGTGCCATGAGAGTATCCCGGCAAACGCCAATATCTGATAGAGTTGGCGGTGATTACATGGCGTGGAATTTCACAGAGTTTCTGATTCGCCGCGCAGCAACATGGAACTTGTCTAATCCACGTTACGTCCGACAGACCGAGCTAGAAGCCTGCAACTTCCTCAAGGCATTTGACATGTGTCTGGCCGACATCAAAAGACCGCTGGGAGGAATCGTCAATAGAGACAACTGGGGCACAGTGGGTTGTTACGCATTGATAAACTTGCTGTGGTCTTATGACGGCCATCATCCGCTTCTCTCCAAGGAGACCATTTTATTGCCACGCCTCGTTGAGCTTACTGATATACTGAAGGAGAAAGTTGCAGGCCAATTGATTGAAGAGGGCCATGGCACTGATAATCTCACCCTTCTGCTCTCGGCTACTCTTTCTCTCGCAGAATATTATTTCATGAAAGACCCTTCGGCGACGAGGCGTTATACAGAGGAGGCATTGAAGCTAGTAGTCTCTTATCCTTCTCACCTGGAGATGTGGAACAAAGTCAAATGGAAAAGGCTAGCTGACTGTGCTTTTTACTGGACTTTCTCAATGCTTTATTTGAGGAGGCCTGTCAAACCCTCAGAAGGGTTTGGGGTAGTACTTCGCATCGCCCGCCTTCTTGGTCGCAAGGCTGATGGGACCGAAGTTGATCTCAAATCCGTCAGGCCACTAGATCACGAACCAGGAGATCCAAACAGCTTGGAGATACATATGAGTCCATATGAACAGAGTGAAAGGATACGAGCCTTTAATGATGTCAATCCATATGCCTACTCGGCGGCTCTTCTCCGACATAGAGCATTGACGGGAATTGCCCATTACTACCGCAGTCTTGGAGACCCGAGAAGTGGCCAGTGGGACGATAAAGCGAACGATGTGTTTGCTGTGATTATGTGCATGTGGCCGAGGGATCTCAGAACATACTTTTTAAAATTGACCATGGACGAAACCATCGAATTTGACGCTCGGTAAGTGACAGATGCTGCACGCCTTACCAAAATGAATCATTCTGATCACTTCTCAGAGATTTCAGTTTCGCCTGCTTGGGCCTGGCTAATCAACTCCCATTTGCCCTCGACATGGTCAGAGCACAACAGCTACGGGCAGCTGGGAGCGAGACAGAGGCAAAAGATCGACTTCTTGACATAGTGGCACGATGCTACCAAGACGGATATCTCGCGGGAGAATATGCTTGCCAGATAAATCTGGCGGAATTGGCTATCAGCGTTGGCAACTTGAATGAGGCATTGGTGTCTATAGACCGCTTATGCGTCATCCGCGACAGCGCCCCTGGTGGCCCATGGATCCGAGGTGGTTTAGTTGAGACTTTCGAATGTTGTCTATACGGTTCGGCCTATTTACAGGCAGGAAGGCTGATGGATGCGCTCTACTGCTTCGAAAAGCCAGTTATCAAAGCGATGGTTCCGAATTATTGCGACCTATCAATTTTGAAGAAGATTTGGGAGAGAACTGATCAAGATGCACCAGGAGTCGCTGTGTCTCTGTCCATATATCTGGTAAGGTCCGGGCTCGTATACTTATTTCTTCTCCCGGTCCTTTTGAACAGTGTCAGGGGAAAGCCAATCAGTAGGGAGAAAGTACAGGAGCTGGACGATATCGCCGTAAAGGCCATCATGAGGGAGGCGAGGAGGCATTGGAACCTATCTATCACGCCATTTCCGACGCCCAAACCTCTCGAAATCGATTTAGAAATATGGCAAGATACCATAATAATTGACCCAGCGGGTTTGACGCTTACCAAGGGACGGGGTCTGACTTTGAATCAATTAAACAGCTTGCTCGGTCCGATAGAGAGAAAAACATCGGTATGGCTCGAGAGCCAATGTGAGCAGGAACTGGATGATGCGATTAAGGAAGGTAGAATTAAGGAAGCAGGAGTTGAAGAGAAAGTAGACTTCTCTAAACTTGAGGATCTTATTCCTTCTCTGAAAGAGGCTATGGACGAAATACCTGATTATGGTAGCTGGGCAAGACAACTAGTCAAGAATGAGCAAATCGGTAGCTAGACTTGCTTAGATATAAATTTATCGGTGACGATAAGCGCATGACCCAATTAGTCAGAAGCCACTATCCAGCCAGCTCATATCTCAGCCAGTGCTAGTTGTTAGCTGAAACCCAGTCGGCTGCGGGGCTTAGAGATCCTATGGTCCTAGTGGTCCAGCTGTGTCCATTAGCCAGAGACCAAGATCAAAATATTGTATCGTGGGGTCCTGAATTTGATTGTCGAGAAGATAAACTATATCATGAGAAATAACATGCCCAGTCGATACTATCGATTATATCGAAATCGGTCATCTGATCCGCAGAATCAGCCGATGGGTAGTTTTGTTGTCGAGGTATGGCACACAGAAGATTGCCAGGTGTTGAAATGCTCGTTCACACGCTGAATCGTAGACTGCAACGCTTGTGTGGCTGTACGTGCTTCGGAGGCCTCAGATGAACTAACCCATCAAATGTGGGCTGTCTCAATAGCCGCCAGGTATTTGCGGAAGCCAGTATTATCGTTCTGGCCTGCAGTTACAACCGCTTGTCGCATTCTAACTGTGAGATCGAAGCATATAACCATAGCTGTTAGGGTAAAGTCACTTAGCATTGAGGAAGTGATCATCCCCTGCATATAATATATTAAATCCTCAGCTTAGGTAACCTGATGTAGCTCAACTTGCCTCTAAAGCACAGTTTCAGCGGCATCAAGACAAGCCCTTCTCGATAGTTCGGGTCGATCGTCATGCTGATGTGTTAAGTACTGGAGCCTCAAATATTCACAAGGAGCCTTAATGAGTTGCACAATGAATAACACTCTGGTATCGTATATTATCCTATGAAATATATGCATATGTGCGTCTGTTCTTATTTTCTGGCACCGCTTTCGATCCGAGCGTCTCTCTGAGAAACTTCTCTGTAAACGCCCAGAGAGTTGAAGTTGAACGTGTTTGTCCTGAACACTTTTTGTCACAGGGTTGAATCCCAAATTTGGTGCCAGTCTGTATGGTGCGCCTCCTTTGTGGAGCTATCATGTCAGTTGTTGGTAAACTGCCTGAAATGTGTTTGTGAGAGTGTCATTTTGAGTTAAAAGACCTAATAGCTGACACGTTTCGCTTCTTGCTCCAAGCATGAATTCTAAAAAAATCCATACAATATAAATAACTCTGTATTAATACCTGCATTTACATTTTAAGATATGTAATAGAAAGATCATAGTCCAAGTACATTCAAGGTAGGTTTAACTACACTTTGGAGCTAGTAGCATACGGCCTGCTCAGCGACCTCCTTGCACCCATCCTTCCCCAGTGTATATGCATTGCAGAGGATGTTGCATGCCTGGCCTGGTTCTACAAATACACGGCCCTCCTGCGAGATGGGCTTAAACCAAGGCAGCCTCATCTGTGGCTTACCCAACGGTGCACGGAATCCTCCTTGACAAGCACAGTAATGTTTGCCAGCGCTGGCAGCAGAGCCACCCTCAACCTTGATGCAGCTAGTGGTAATGTCGCATTTGTTAAACCTTGGATCTGGGTCGCATGTCTTGATGCATGTGATCTTCTTGCAGTCCTTGGTACACGTGGTACTTCCGGAAGCCCCATCATCACATTCTTCGCCATCTTCAACGAGGCTGTTACCACAAACAGGCTTCTTTTTGCAGCTCGTTGTGCATGTTGCGCTACCCGCTGGTCCATCATCGCATTCCTCACCAGCTTCGACGACCCTGTTTCCGCAAACGGGCTTCAGCTTGCAGTCTTCGGTGCAAGTATCGCTTACTCCACAGCCAGGATCGCACTCCTCGCCGTTGGCTGGAGACAGGATACCGTCACCGCAGATTCCACGGCCCGCGCACTGGAGCTGGTACATGTTACATACACGCAGCAAGTCCATAAGCGTCGGCCGAGACGTTCGACCGACCCTGACACCGGGTTTGATGCCGGTCAGAGGCTGAGATGAAAAGTCCTTTGCGGCGCTGCGCTCAAAGTAGTGCATGACAGAACTTGTGTCGTACGGTCCCTCGAAATTGTAGACCAACGGGTCTACCAGCGCCGTAAACTGACAGCCCCATCCTTGGCACTTGTCTTCTGAGGTGCAGACAGGAGCTACCCCTTTCTCATCATCCATAAGCGCCGAGCAATCAAGATTGAAGTACTGATCTCGGTCAGGGCGCTTGTGTTCGTGTTGAAGGCCGAGTGCTTGATATGGGGTCAGTGTCTGGCTGATATGGGTCCTCGGGGTTGGACGGGAACTTACTGTGTCCTATCTCATGAACGTACGTGCTTAAATAGGGTTCTCCAAGTGAGATGTAACTCCAGTCCTGCCGCTCTGCTCGGCCCAACGGCGACGATGATGTTCCGCCCTTGACAAACTGCACGGTAATGCGGCCAGCCGGCGTGGTTGCCTTGGGATCATATGGGGTCGTTATATGAATGATATGCAGCCAAGGCAAACGATCCATCCATACCTTGGCCGCCTCTTCGAAGAGCTTCATTCTTGAGCTCTTGTCAGCATCCGACAACCATGACGATACATCTTCATCGCTCCACGAGTAAGGGACGATTGCGTTGGGCCATCTCCCGCCAGGAGCGCGATTAGACAGAGAGCGCTTGGTGAGAGAATCTGCGACTCGATCCGCGAGGATGTCACCCTCTGTTCCGTAGACAACGTCACCGTCGATAACAGCCAGTCCGTTGACGACTACATACGCAACGCGACGGCGAACTGTTGTCAGGTTTTCTGGCGGCCCGCATCCGGCCCAAACCTGATATTCAATGTCAATAGTGGTGAGATTATTTCCAAAACCAGTAAGGTCTTCAACAAGACTTGTGTTTCGACCTGCAGCATCGCAAGAGGAGAACAGGGTGGAAAGGCCCGTGAAGAGCACAAAAGGTAGATTATAACCCTTCAACATCGATTCTTTTTGGTTATGTTAAGTTGAAGTAACATGCGTACTCCGGCAATTGAATCTCACACAAGCCATTCTACTTCCAGGTGGAGCGCGAGGCTATATGAATCATTCAACTGATAAATAACCGGGAAATGAGAAAGACTAGTAAGGCCCCAACAATTTACTATAACTGGACCCCGTCGATGGCTGATTCAATTCAATTTTATTTGTGGCCATGCCGAAAACGCTCAATTTCGACTTGAGGTCGAATGACAGGCTGATAGAATGTCACCAGCTGAACTCTTAAAGGCGCTGTCTACCGCGCTAGGCTGTAAGCTTATATGGAAGCTTGTCTCAATTACCCAATCCGAACATCAGCCTCACAAGGGCCCGGTCTAGACCGACGCCTCCAGGGAAAGCCAGTCCAAAATAGCCACATTCATGGTCACACGTCGCTCAAGGCTGAAGTTCTTGGACCTCTGAAAGAGTTTTAGTCAATGCCTCTCCGTCTTTTCACGGACTCCTCCATATTTTTGCGGAGGTTCAGCGAAGTAAATGAAAAGTACTGCGCCGAGGCAGAATCCCTGACATTGACTACATTGTCTAAGAGACAGCCGTGACTTTTCCTGCCCAAGCTACAAAATACGGAAATATCACATCTTCACGATAGATGTGCCATCTTCTTGAACCCACAGCAAGAATTAACGAGATCCAGGAATCGCCTCATCAGTCACCTTCGAGATGGCACAATTCTTATCATCTGGGTTATTCCCATATCGGCCCATCCCATTCCTCCTCGCCAAGAGCTTTCAAGTCATCTCATCATGCGCTGTCGCCGGCATAATGTTCTTCTTTATCGCCCACTTGAACCAGGAGCGGGTTAAAATTCCGTGGATGTTCTTTTTCGTAATAAACCCGTCCATTCATACTTCTTAACACCTTTTGCTGCTGCTAAATTGACTTCTTTACCACTATAGCTACAAGGCTCCGCCCTTGCAACCCTCATCTCTAATACTGCCATGGGCATCTGGATTGTTCTTCGCTCACCCGTGCCCAAGACGAGCGCAGTAGTGAACACAGTACTTGTGGCCCTTTGGACTATAGGATACGGACTCCTTATCAACGCAATCGAGCCAACTATCTTGATTCCTTGCACCAAGAGGCGCTGGGGCAATGATCGCGGCATTTTAGTGTGCGGCCTCTACAAAACCTTATTGGCGGCTGGGGGAACTGGCCTGTGAGACTCCCAGATCATCCCGGCGTTGAGGGATTGCTGACACGAACTTTTAGATTGAGCACTATTGCCATGGTGGTGGTTGATATCAGTGCTGCTCGTAGGCTCAAACTTGGAGTACGAGGAAGTACGGAGCGAGAAAAGCTTTTGAGTAAAGACGGAGGCGAAACAGAGTATGCTCCTGTGTGGACTGGTCAGTCTACAACCCCACTGGGACTGGAACCAACAAGAGATGAGCAAGCTGTGCATTGAAAATACTCCTTTAGGGCATTCACAAGGACAGTAAGCTGCTGCTCTCTATTCTTCTGATTTATACAAAGGTCTTGTGTTCTCTGCCATACTCCAGCCTGACGAAAGCCTTCATCTTTGACTCGTCTCTTATTCCGGATCATGAATCCACTCTCTGAGTTTGTTCAATGAATATGTGTCATGTTTCTTCTCAGAAGTAAAGAACAGTTCCTCGTACCAACCTTCAGTTCCCAGTGACTGAAGCCGCTGTCCTACAGGTTGACATGACCCAAAGTCAATCAGGACCGGCATTCCATCCTTGACCATGATGTTGTGTGGGTTGACATCGTTGTGAGCTAGATCCAGTGAGTGGATGTAGGCTACTGCTGATTGGAGAGCCTCGAGAAACTTTGGCTTATCGAGCTTCTCAAACTCGGGAGTACTTGAGTACTGCTGTAGTGTTTGATCCAGCCTTTCAAATACCATTGATGCGATACGTCCACGCCTGACACGACAGCCATAGTAACCAACAATATCAGGATGTGGCGTCTGGGATACCTTTTCCATCGTAAGTGTCTCAGCCAAAAGTTCTCTGGGGATGAAATCCGTTCCCCTCATAGTTGTTTCATAATTGTTGAGGCCTGGCCTTTTGACGTAGACCCAAATGTCGTCGAGGTGGTCAGGTGCCAGTCTGAGTGTAACATCCTTGGGGGCTTCAGGATAGATCTCTTCGTCTTTGAACCAAAGAAAACTTTGTCATCAGGAGTAACGAGGTAGAATGTGATATATTTAGGTGTGTTTGCTTCTGCGTCCCAGGCTTCGATAATCGTCAGATCTTGGAGCGATGTTACAGTTGGTGGTATTTCTTCAGGCGCTTTTGTTGAATCATCCATTTCGGGTTTGTTGATGATTAGTTAAACTTGGAATGGAGCAAGGTAGCAGATGAGCAAGAATCTGTTAAGGGCTTTGTCTGGTTAGAAGAACTGCAAGAGTGATCAGGCAAAAAGAGCAGAGGAACATCGACGAGGAGGAAAATGGACAAGGTTCGTGGTACGTCAACCCCTCACTTGCTTCACACGCGGAGGAGCCTTATCAGAAAACCGAACCAGTCACAATCGAGTTTTCAAGCTATATTTAGACAAGCCAATGATAACCCGTTATGCAAACGAGACAGTTGCCAACACCAACAATCACGCTGGCTCAAGCTTGGTTTGATCCTCGATTCGTGACTGAAATCGGGAAGCATACCGCAATTGGAAGGTGTGATTACAACAGCACGCGATTCTGAACAGCGAATCCTGAAAATTACATCCAGAAAGACCATCGACTGCTCTCAAAAAGATTAGCTAACCCTGGAATACTGCTGTTGGCTGATAGGACTCGGGATTGCAAGGTTCACATCCCGCTGGACAGTAGTTATTCCTCGTCGCAACGCGGCAGTCAACAAAGAGGCTGGTGTGAATTCCTTGGGTATGCTGGGGATAATCGCTGTGGCTACCGAGAAGGAGATTGACAATTGGGTCAAACTTGGTCTGATCACGCTCAAGGAGCTTGGGGTTGCGAGAAACCCGAGCATTCTATAAAGGGGTGGTGACTAGAATGATTGGGTTTCACTCCTTCAAAAATACATAGTGGCCGAGCCAAGAGGAACAAAGATATTACCATTCTCCGTGGCGTACTCTGACCAATCACAGTAATGGATGTCCAATTATAGAGTCACATGATGGGCTGAACAAATGCGACAATTTCGGGGTTAGGCAGGCGATGACATAGTGACAAAAGCACAATTTATAGCTCATCTTTGGAACAAACGTCGGATATGTCATCGCCTACCTCATTATGTGAATACTGCTCGCAGATTCCTCTAGACCCAAAGGTACTGGACGCTGAAGAGAAGCGTATATGGACATACCCAGGATGGTCCCTTGGCGCTGGCATCCGGATCAAGAACAGTTCGTGTCCATTCTGTCGCCTTATTCTATCTCATTTCAACGAAGACTTCATAGCTACCCCATCCGCTGATGAGGTTGAACTTTTTTGGCAGTTGGGGCCTGCCAAGCGCTGGGCTTTCTCGGCTTATCAGGCTCGGGCTGATGCATGGATTGGCTTCAGTTCCCGCATGGATTTCTCTGGTCACCTCAATCCTACGTTGAGGTTCTTTGTCGAGCCGTGGACTGGCCCTGTAGTGGATACTGCTAGGGTTTTACGCTGGGTCTCATCTTGTGAGCAACTGCATCGCTCGGAATGTGCCATGCCGACAAACCTGCCCTTTGGCGAGGCATTTCCTGGCCTCCGCGTCCTTCGCTTAATCGATCTAGAGGATAGCTGCCTCGTAGAAAGGGCAAAGCTTGAGAAGTACATCGCTTTGAGTTATGTATGGGGGGCCGTACCAAATTTTCGGCTCACCAAGGCGAACCGAACAGCACTGCTCACACCGGGCTCTCTGAAAAAAGTCTTCAAGATGCTGCCGAACACTATAAAAGATGCTACGACTTTATCGAAGCGCCTTGGGTGTCGATATCTATGGGTTGACGCGCTTTGCTTGCTGCAGAATGACGCTGAGGACTTGGAGCTAGGCGTCAACGTTATGGACCTGGTTTACGAGAGAGCTTGGTTGACGGTTGTTGCAGCATGTGGCCATGATGCTAATGCGCGACTCCCTGGAATTCAGGAAGGGACTAGAGATGGTTCTTACAACACATTTGAGATTATGCCCGGCGTCGAGATGGGAATTGTGACGGGGCTGGACGGATTGCTCAAACGCTCAGTCTATGACTCCAGATCATGGACGTAAGTCTACTATTCGACTATAATGAATCAAGGGTTCTGAACCGATACAGCTTTCAAGAGCAGGTCCTATCTCGACGAGTTCTCTACTTCATTGACAACAAGGTTTTCTATCGTTGCCGTGCAGCAGAGCATGCCGAGCACTTTGCAGACGACCTATCACAAACCAGAATTGGCCCATCAGCGGGATCTCTGCTTCCAGAGGCAGTACTCATGACCGACCCGGTGTTCGACTTATGCACGATGCTCTTCTACTATACCAAACGAGCCTTGACAAACCAGAGCGACACACCACGGGCTATGGCGGGCATTATTAGGCGAATTGCAGAGGCGATGAAGTGCAGCTTCTTCCAGGGGCTTCCAACCGTTATGTTTGACCGCTTTGTCATATTCTTTGAGTATGGTAGCGTTCTTCACCGACGCTCTTCATTTCCAAGTTACTCGTGGACAGGCTGGCGGGGTTGTATCGATATGAATTTGCAAACGGCTTGTGCAACCGAGTCTACCAACGTGTGGCTCAGGGACAGGACGTGGATCATCTGGTATAAGCGGAGCCCTTCTGGTATCACCAATCTTGTCTGGGATCCGGATGCGAACCCGTCGTTCCCTTTGTCAGACATGGAGTATGTGGGATATCGTCGCAGGCGCCCTTTCTCCGATGGGCGATATGTTCCCAGACAACTGGACACGAGACGAACCATGCCAACCGAACATATGTCCTTCTCCCGGGAAGTGCCATCTTACCCTATGCTGCAATTCTGGACCCTTTCGCTGTTCTACAGAATCTTTGACATTGACGTTTTCAGGGCCACTGGATATCTCCAAGATTCTAACAACAGGAAATGCGGCTTTGTTTGGTTGGATGGCTTCGAAGAAACTAATTTCTTTGAATCTCACGGCTCCTTCGAGATAATCTTACTATCCGAGGCATACAAGCATTCATTTGTGGGCTACGATGGGGTACAGTGGCAGGACCCTTACCCATTAGCAGAAGGTCAATGGAAGTACTATAATATCATGCTACTGGAGTGGCACGGTGGGATAGCTGAACGACGAGGTTTCGGTCTGCTTCATCAAGGTGCTGTACAGTTTAGTCTAGTCCCTGGTCCGTCATGGAAGGAAGTATTTTTGTCATAGAACCCCAAATGTTGGCTCTTCATATGCGGTAAGATATATTAATATAATTAAAAACTGAAAAAATGGCCTTTAAACCATAGACGGATCATATATTGCAAGTATAAAGGAATAGTTTGCCGGATTGGTGTGAAAGGCAGCCACCATGTTATAAGGGCCACGTAGGTTTATTTACTATCTTTCACCATTGATATGGTACATAAGCATCGAGGTTGCTTAGCTGAATCGCTGTAAGAGGCAGCCAATATCTAATGAAGGTCATTCTAGGTTGGCCTGGACCCTTAGTTATTGGTAACATGCGGCACCAAGTAAGTCGGTGCAAGGTTTGATCGGACGTACTACATCTCTGTTCTTGCATGTGGAGCATGTGCAAGGCCACATACAACAGTGTTTCGGTCACAGCCTCGGCTGAAGCCTTACATGTATCACAACCAATGAAAGTCCAAGACCATCTCCCCGTGGCCGCTGGGAATAAAGCTGATGCCCACTTTTTAACCTCGCAGGGTGATCGAACCTATTCTCTCTAAATCATAGATACCAAACCATAGATACGTCGGCTTCTCGACAACATGCGTCAGACTCTCCCGGCTCACGCAATGGAACGAACGCCTCTAATGTGCTGACCAACTTGGTCCGCACCTCTCCATCTACTCGGCTTGGTCTCATGATTGGGATAAGGATGCAGCGCCTGCGGCGGCTGACACAAGGTTGGGTGACTTTGTGGTTGGAAAATTCGTGACGCAGCATGATTTGCGTAAAATGACATGAGATGGAGCAAAAACAGGCCAGTGATGCCTACGGGACCCTGGGAAAAGTTGGAGTCGCTGTTATTCGGGCTTTGATGAAGCACCCAGTTGATGAAGGATATCGACCAATTCGATTTGCGACAACGAGTGATGTGATCAAGGATAGTAAACCATAGAGATCAAGGTTAGCCTGAAATAATTGAGTGTGAGAGCAATAATATACAGCAAGTAATGGACTCTTTACACTCAAGTTCACTAGATTTGTCGTTATTTTAAACATTTGCGTTATATCCCTTTGTTGCCTCTCTGATCCAGTCCAATGGGCTTCCGATCATGACCATGAACCTGTTCAGCGTCTAGTAAACGAAGCAGAAGTTGCAAAAGTGCTTCTTCCACAATCAACAAACATGCTAGTGGTGGTAGTCTCTGTCGTGCCATTGGGCTTGGACACGACCTTTGTAGTCATCGTGGTAGTGCACCTAAGGATATCTTAGACCATGATGCAATTTGAGGTATAACTATTGAAGGTCTTAGGCCAATGCCCAACTTAATGCTGACATTTTGGTAGTTGTTGCTCCTTAGAGATAGAAATTGGCAATGGCGACGACTTTAGGTGGAAGGAGTTTCAGATTTTCAGTGCCTGAATGTATGTTGCAATGGCTGTTAAAGGGAAAAGCAAAAGCAGATCGCCTGTTCATTTTATCCTTAATTATTTAGTTAAAAGAATTATTAGTTCAAGCAAGACTGATCCTTCCCTCCATTAGTCGACAAGGCCACGTTATATGGACCAGCCTCGCCGTCTGACAAATTCTTTCCCGTATTAGCCTTCTAAACTTCCATCGCCTGCTGTAGAAGATATAAATAAACCTCGACTATTTTACAAGTCGAAGGGATGCTTTCCTCGAATATGTGGTAGAACTATTTGAAAGGTACTCTAGGCTTCTTAATACTATTAGAATTAAGATAGTCGACGTGTGACGGTTGGGGTCCAACTATGTTAAACTAAGCCGTGCTGGGTTTATTGTTGGCAGATTGCATAGGGCGTGTAACTAAGCTTATTGAAGTGTTACATCTCTTAATGGTAGATTTAATGCATATTAGGCTTAATTAATATAAAGAAGTTTTAGTTAATAGCTAGTAAGCTAAGTTTTATCTAAGTGCTAATAAATATATATATATATTAGGAGTGGCCTTATAGCTTATTAGAGATTATAAGTAATTTAAGGGTTAGATTTACGGGGATTAATTATAATTTATAGTAATTTAGTCTTGGAGTATTATAATCTAAGTAATCTAATAGAAGAGGATTATTACTAGGAGAAGTAATCCTATAGTAATTAGTGAAATTTATAGGGGCTATGTAATATAGGCGCGGGGGTTATAATATAATGTCTCCCCTCTATTAGGTCTTGCCCTTAAGACCTATATATCTCCTTGTTCTTATATTAGGCTTTAATAAGTGCTAACTCTCTTTCTTAATTATTTTCCTGGTATATTTACTAATTATTATATTATAGAATCTTTAATTAAAATCTTATAAGACTTTAGAGTATATTTATTTAGTAGATTTAATTATAAAATTTAGTTTTAATATTATACCTTATTCTTTTTATAAGGCTAAGGGCCTTTATTATAAAATAATTAAGTATTTTTCTTATTATTTTAAATATATTTAATAAGGTTAATCTTATAATACTTCTGGTATTATAATTACTTATTATATATTCTTTTTTATTTATTACTAGGTTCTGCTAATTATTCCTCTTAGTTCCTTAATTAAATTATAAATCTAACTATCTAGAGTAGGCAGAAGAGGAGGCTAAGGAGAAACTTCTTAAGGCTTAGTAAGAAGTAAATAAGGCTATTATAAGATTATCTTATATTTGCTATATAAAATACTTATTATAAGAGTAAGGGATTTAATTTATTATTAATAGTTTAAATTCCTCTGCTAATAATATTATTACTTAGGAGGAGGATATAGTAGTCTTAGATATTTAGTTTTTTAATAATACTAATATTATTAACTAGAATATAGTTTTTAATTTTTTACTTTCTAAGATTATTAGTAAAAATTCTTTAGGAGTTATTAGGTATTAATAAGGTGTTTTAGAGGTTTTTATATATTTTTGTTTTCTAGGTAGTTTTTCTATTTAATTAGGTATATTCTTTATCTGTTAATTATATTTATTTTCCTAATTGCTTTTACTTCATAGACTTCTAGTCCTATAATTTCTTATAGCTTATTGCCTATTTTAACTTAGATTATATCTACTGCTGATTTAAGTAATAAAACGTAAAAGACTAGATAGAGCCTAACTTTTAGTAATAGGTCTAATTTGTAGTTATTTTCTAAAATTTTCTATAGTACTTTATATAATCTGATAAATTTATAATCCAATTTATAAGTTAATTAGTCTATTTTAATGTTTTTTATAGCTAGGTAAACCATATCTCCCTCTGAAAAGGTTAGTCCCTTTAACCATTTTGGATTATAGTAGTTTTTTATATATTTTCTAATAAATTCTAATTTTATTTATAGGTATTTATATAGGTCTTTTAGGTCTTTGCTTTTAATAATGGCGGCTAGGTTGACTGATTTCTCTTGTTATATATTGTGGTATATATTTGGTGTAAATCTGAAGTTAGTATAAGCTAATATAAGCTTTGTGCTTTTGTTATATGTAGTGTTATTGTGACGGTTGGAGTCCAACTATGTTAAACTAAGCCGTGCCTGGGTTTATTGTTGGTACACGTGACGTAACCGCGGGGTCGTAACAGTTATAGGCAAGTTAGGCTATTAGTAGTTTCTTAACCTAATTGTTTTACTTATAGTTAATATAATATTATAAGTATTACTTAAGTACTTAGTTTATTTATTTAGTTTATTCGTTGACCTATGGTTGAAATATTATTATAAGTTGATAATTTAGTCTAAGTTATATTATAAGTAATTACTAAAATATTATTATAAATATAGGTCTTTTATCTAAAAGGATTTCTATAGGTAACCTATATATGCTAATAATATATTAATAAAAAATATAAGAAAGTTCTTTTATATTTATAGATTCTTTATATAATAAATAATATAAGAATTTTATAAGTTAGTTAATTATAATTATAATATTATTATAGAAGATTCTAGTTAAGGGTTTTTTTAATAAGGGTAACTTTATAATAAAGTCTATTATAATTAAGTCCTAAGGTTATTATACTACTAGTAGTAGTTATAGTTATCTATAAGGTTTATGCCTTTAAGCTTTTATTCTTAAGTATAAGTTATATTATTTAATAACATTTTCTATATTCTATTTTTTAAACTTATATTCTTGGTCTTATAGTTATTTTAGTATTTTCTTAATACCTTAATATCTATATAAAAGATATAAATAAAATTTGCAAAGGAAGTTATATTCTTCTTTTAATAGGGATTTTATTCCTTTTATTGTTTTAGTAATTATTTTAATAGGTTATATAAACTAATATTCTCCTTTGGTATTTATTTCTAGGAGTTATTCCTTGGTTTTAATAATTCCTATATTAAAGTTAGGTCATCGACTAATAGTATTTATATATTTATTATTTATTTTTTTGCAGTATGTAATTATAAAATTAAACTTATATAAGTATTTGGCATAGTATAATTATTATTAGTTTAGTTCTTATATTATTATAAAGTAAGTTATATTCTTATAGTTAGTAAATACTTTTACTAGATGCTTACTTCCTCTAAGGTAATATTTAAATTCCTTAAAGTAGTTAATAATAGCTAGGAATTCTTTGTTATAGATAGGATAGTTAAGTTCTACTTTATGTATCTTATAAGAGTAGAAAGTAATAAGGTGTAATATACTATTATTATTTTATTATCCTATTTATCCTCCTAAGGCAAAGTCAGAAGCATTAGTTTTAAGTTTAACTTACCAATTAGGGTTAAATATAATTAGAATAGGTTTATCTATAATTACTAATTTAAGCTATTTAAAAGCTTATTATACTTTATTATTCTATTAGAATTATTTATCCCTTTTAGTAATCTTAGTAAAAGGAATAGTAATTTTATTAAAACCTTTAATAAATTATTAGTAGTAATTAGCAAATCCTAAGAAGGATTAGGTTTCTTTTACTAATATAGGTAGTTTCTATTTAGTAACTGCTGTAATTTTTTATTTATTTATTCTGATTTTATTATATAAGATTTCATATCCTAAGTATATTACTTAAGACTAATAGAAGTAACTTTTCGTAGGTTTAATAAGTATATTGGCGTCTTATAGTACTTTAAGGACCTTATAGATATGTTTTATATGCTCTTTTTTTGTATTAGAGAAGATGAGGATATTATCTAGGTAGTATACTATAAAGATATTAAGATATTCTTAAAGTATATTTATAATTATATATTAGAATACTATAAATATATTAGTTAATCTAAAGGGCATAATTAGGTATTTAAATAGTCTATATTTTATTTAGAAGGCTGTTTTCTATTTATTGCCTTCTTTAATTTAAATAAGGTTATAAGCGGATTTAAGATTAAGTGCTATAAACCATTTTTTACTAAATAGGTAGTCCTTAAGTTTGGTAATAAGTAGTAATAGAGTTTTATCTTTTTCTATAATTTTATTAAGTTATTAGTAATCTACTATAAGTCTTAGTTTATTTAAGTTAGGTTTTAGTATAAATATAACTAGGTATCCTGCTAAGGATTTTAATGGTCTAATATATCCTTTCCGTAGTATATTATTTAATTATTCTCTAAGTATATTAAGCTTATCTCAAGATAGGTTATAAATAGGGAAGAATCTCAGGTTCTTTCTATTTTTTAATATAATTTTAATATTATAATTTATATATTAAGGTAGCTTAGTATTTAATTCCTCTTAAAATAGTTTCTTATAGATATAATACTCTAGGGGTATATTCTTAAGTTACTTATTAAATTCCTTTGCAGTAATTTATTTTATTTATTTAATATCTTAGTTTAGTTATTTAAACTGTCCTTTAAGAGTTATTATTATTTATCTAATGCGTTTTATTTTGCCTTTATAGTACTTATGTTATATTTCTTTTAGAATAGGCAATACTCTATTATGCTTATCTTTACTGCTTTTATTAGTTAAAGTTTAAGATCTTATGTTATTATTATTTAAATTATTTTTTTTATTTAAAGGGTAATCTTTGTAGTTTACCTGGCTAGTTCTTTAGTTAATTTATATATTATAGTGTTATAACTATGGAAATCTAAGTATTAAGTTGTATTTTTATACTGGGATAATATTAAAGTTAATACCTTGGTTTTTTCTATTAATAAACACCTTAAGGTAATTAATCTCTCTAGTAATTCTTTTATTATTATAATTATAGGTGCCTCTTTCTCTGTTCCTTATAGTATAGGGTTTCTTTTTATTTCTTTATAATAGCTTTAATTTATTAACTATTTTAGGGGAAATAAAATTTATATTAGCTTTATTATTTATAAGTGTATTTAGCTACTTATTCTTAATTCTGACCTTTAATTCTAGGTAGGTTTATTAACTTTTTTTTATAGTTATTCTTAGAGCTTTTTCTAGGAGTTTGCTTTCCTTTGCTTTTTTGCCTATTTATTGCTTTATTATAGATAGTATATGCCTTTTCCCTATAGGTAATTTATGCTATATTTGCTTTTTATATAGTGAATGTTATTAGGATATTTATTTTAGGTGGCAAGTTATTACTGGTATATAGCTTTTATCTTTCCTACTTTATAATCTAAGATAATATCTGTTTTTTCTTCTTTAGTAAGGGGTCTTTCCTTTTCTTATTTAAATTCTTTTAATTATTCTTATAGTTATTACTTATCTAGCTATTAAATAATATCTTATTTATCTTAAGATACTTCTTCTTCCTATTATATAATATTTTAATTAATTTAATTAAGTTCTTAATTAAGTGCTTTATCTTTAGTAATCTTAACTTCTTATTATACTTTTTATCTCCATTATGTAATATATTAGGAGTTTTAGATATATGCTAGGGCTTACTCTTATATTTCTATATAAGCCTTTAGTTTTACTACTTAAAATCCTTTATATTTCTTTATAACTTAGTATCTAATTATATTAATAATTATATATAGTTTTTATTCTTAATACTTATTAATTTATACTAGGAAGTAGTTATTTACTACTTTATTTTATTAATATTATAGGCAGTAGTGTTATATATATAATATCTATAATATCTGCTTATAGTTTAGATAGTTTAGGTATTTTCTTAGGTCTCTTTTGGCCTAAATATGTTTTTTAGGTATTATAGGGTCTTCTAATATTTCCTTTATATATACTTAGATATAGATATTATTATCTTATTTTATAATTATATATTTTTTTATAAGTTCTATATACTTCTAGTATTTATTATTCTAGAAATAGACTCTATTTTTATTATATTATAATACGATTTTTATATTCTAGACTATTTTATTTTCCTTATATCTAATATATTTGGCATTAAATTCTCTTTAGACTTAATAGGATTCTAGGTAATTTAGATTATTAATATATTAGTTTAATTATTTTATAGTAACTTTTATAGGGATCTTGTCTACTATTAAGTAGGGTTCTTAGCTATTCTCTTTAGTACTAAGTTTATTATCTAGGTTAGGGTTAATTTCTTTTCCCTTTTTGATTATAAATATAAATTTTCCTCTGGTAGGGTATTATGTTTCTGGTTTAGGTATTAGTACCTATTTAAATTTAACTTCTGCGTCTTATTTTATTTTTAGTCTTTATTGTTTTTATTATTTACTTTTCTTTTTCCTGAATTTAGGGTCTTTTTGTTTTTTTATATTATATATTTTTTTTTTATTTATTTTTTACTCTTACTTTATTTATAAATATCTGCTATAAGAGTTATATATCCTAGAATAGATTGTTATTTAGGGTCTAGGTATAGGTAGTATTTTTTAAGAGTTTCTTTCTTATTAAGGAATAAGTTATATATATTAGTGGTAAGACCTAAATTAAATAAATCATATCCTAATTTAGTTATATTAATAATTCTAATTGCTATTTAGGGTTTTTTATCTTTCTTAATAGTATTAATCTTCTTATCTTTAGGAACTAGTTTATACTTCTGGTTAATCTTAATAGGGTTCTTATATTTTAGATTATAATATCCTTTCTTATTATAGTTCTAGTAAGTAATTTTAGTTTTATCTTTTTTAGTTATTTTAATAATTATTAGTCTAGAGCTAGTATTATAAAAAGTATTATTATTTTATTTCTTCCCTTAGTTAGTATTATAATATGGTTTATTTCCTTATTTTCCCTGGTTGTTTTAGTTATAATAGATCCTCTATTAAAACTGCATATTATTAATTTTAACTACTTATCTTATATAATTAACTAATATTCTAGGTCTTATTTCCTTATAGAGTTCTGCTTAAATTAACTCCTTAAGTCTATTAAAGAAAAGTAATATTAGTAGTTCTTAGTCTTATCCTAGCTTAGTGGCTAGTTAGAGGAACTTTATTTTATACTCTAAGGCTAACTTATTTTATTAGAGTGTTTTAATTTTTTATTTTACCTGGCTTTTCTTATTAACTAATCTAAAGGCTTATTATAAGGCTTTTTTAAATGCTATATAGCTTTTATAAATTTAAAAAGTTTATAGTAGTAGTTTATATTTTGGTTTAATAATTATATCTTTTAATATAGGTTAAAACTACTAGGCTATATTGCCTTTAAGTTATCCTAAGGCATATATAACTCTATTACCATCTTTATTAAACTGATTTAGAAAGTAGCTTATAAAGGCTTAGCATTAAGTAAGAAATATAGCTAATTTTACTAGGTTCCTATTAAATAATTTAGGTGTATTAGGTTTAAGGATTTTACCTGCTTTTTTCCTACTTACTATAATAGTAGTAAGATAATATATCTCCTAAATTGCATTCTGGTAATTAGTAGCCTATTAGGCCTAAAGTGCGGCGGCTTTAATAAGGGCCTATCTAAGGTTATTTATTTTAGTTATTATATTAATTATCTGCTAATAAAGCTAGGTAATATTAGAGTTAGTACTACTCTTAGAGTTATTATCTATATCCTAATTATTATTAACTAATGCTAAAATAGCATTAGGTATAGCATATTACTAGATAGGGTTAATATAAGCAGCTATTGCATTTATATTACTTAGCGTTATACAGTATGGTTTAAATAAGAGCTATTAACATATAATAGTTAGGGTCTAACTATATTAAACTAAGCCATACTAGGTTTATTATTAGTAAATTATATAGGGCATGTAACTAAGCTTGTTAAAGTATTATATCTCTTAATAGTAGATTTAATATATATTAGGCTTAATTAATATAAAGAAGTTTTAATTAATAGCTAGTAAGCTAAGTTCTATCTAAGTGCTAATAAATATATATATATATTAGAAGTAGCCTTATAGCTTATTAGAGATTATAAGTAATCTAAGGGTTAAATCTACGGGGATTGGTTATAATCTATGGTAATTTAGTCTTAGAGTATTATAATCTAAGTAATTTAATAGAAGAGGATTATTACTAGGAGAAGTAATCCTATAGTAATTAGTGAAATTTATAAGGGCTATATAATATAGGCGCAGGGGTTATAACACTTTATAACTATTTTTAGGTTAATAAAGTTCTTTTTAGCTTTATAGTTAATCTAAGTATTTAGCTATTTCCCTTTAATTTAAACTTTTAGTATTAGGCAGTTTAGCTTACTATCTTATATAGCTCTTAGGGTGTTTATTAGTCTAAGTTGTTTTTATCCTTGTTTCTTGCTTTTCTATAGCTTGGTCTTTATAGAAAGTATATTACTTTTTCTAAGCTATTAAGGTATATTAGTTTATAATCCTTATTATTGTATTTAGTTCCTATATAATATTCTGTGTTATTTTTTAAATTATATTTATTATTATTAGATTTATCTTTTAAAGCTATTTTATTTTTATTTTCTTAGTATCTTTTTTCTACTTTATAAGTATTTTTTCTCTATTATTTATAAGCTTCTTATTTCTATTTAAGTTCTTTATAGCTAATATATTATTAGGTAGTAAACTCTTTATTATATAGTTATTATTATAGGTATTCTTTAAGTTCCTAGTCTCTGTTATCTTATGTTATTTTTTATATAGATTAGTTATTACTTTTATTCCTTTTAGGGATTATCCCTCTTAGTTTATCCTTATAGATATTAATACAGCTTTTCTCTTTATATCTCTTTTTATTTATATAGGTATATTCTTTGAGTTATTTTATGACTTCTTTTATTTCTTCTTCTTATATTAAAGAGTTATAGTATTATTATAGGTTGGCAGGTTAATACTTTCCTTTAGTTATTATATTAAATTCCTTTTCTACTACTTTAATTATTTGCTATAACTGCTTAATTCTATTTAGGAAATCCTTTATTTTATAAATCTATTAGTAATAAGATATATTAAATTATAGTTCTGCTACTCTGAGATTATTATATTATATATATATTAGGTATCCTTTTATTTTATATTCTAGGTAAGGTCTATTATTTAATATATTAGGTATTATTACTAGGAAATAGTTATTATCTATTTTCTCTTATTTATATTTTTTATACTAATAGTTCTTATATAATACCTAAGATATTTTATTATATTAGGAGTATATTGGCATAGTTTGTATATTATCCTTAATATTAAAAGTAAGTTCCTTATATAGGGGGTTAAGTATATTATTAGTATAGTAGGCCCTGATATAGATTTTATTTCCTTCTTTAGTATCTTTATATTCCCTGGCTTCTTATATATAGAAGTCTTCTTATATTTTATAGATCCTTATTTTAAATTTATTATATTTTAGTTAATATTCTTTAGTCTATTTTTTTATAATTTATTTATCTTTAAGGCAGAGGTATTATATAATAGCTTATACTACTTCTCCCCTATATCCTATTAATTAAGACTATTAGTGTTATCTTTATTAAATATTATTTCTGGCTTTAACTTTCTTTTTTTATATTTCTTCTTTATCCTAGAGTTTAGTTTTAATAGGAATATTATCTATTGCTTTAAATGCCTAATTTTATTTTCCTATATTAGGGGTAATAGGATTCCCTTATTAGATAACTTCTAAAGTTTATAGTTCTCTAAGTTTTTTTTTAATCTTTTTTCTCTCTGCTTTTGGTATTTATATGCCTTTTTCTCTAGGTCTTATATATATTTATAATAGCATTGGCTATTTACTTTATTTCTCTTAATTCTTTATTATTCCCTTTCTTCCTTAGTTAATACCTTAAGCTATCTTCCTAGTTAGGTTTTAGGCTTAGGTTTTATAAATTATATTATATAATTTAGAATAATTTTATAACTACTTCTAGTTATTTTAAGGGTTTAAGGTTCTTTAAGGTATTTCTTCTATAGGTTTTCTTAGTATTATATATTAATTCTTTTATAAAGTGCTAGGTTATTATTTATTCTTTTTTTCTTTATAGTATAATACTGTTTTTTCCTTTCCTTGAATTTAGTGCTTTTAATGTTTTTAGTGTATTTTCCTTTTACTATAGCGCTGGCTTTTATAGTATCTTTGTAGGTAAGGAATAAGTCTTATGGCTCCTTAATTAAGCTGTCTAGGTATAGCTTCTACTTAGGCTTTATTATTTTCTTTAGGCCTATAGTGTTATAGCTGCTCTTAATTATACCTAGTGTTTATATATATATAGCTATTTAAGGGTCTTATTATTTGGTTAGTCTAAGGGTATGCTTACCTTAATTTGGGTCTTATGGTCTATGTAGTTTGGGGCATCTGTATACTATATATCTAAACTAGTTATAGTTATAATATTTTATTTTAGTTATATCTTAGGGCTTTCTAAATCCTTTATTTCCTTATTATGTAGCTCTAAGTATTATAGATCCTAGTTATGTTTTAGATATGGTATTAACCTGGTGGTTGCCTTATTGTGGGCCTTGGTTTTGAGAGTTACTGCAGTTATTATTTTATCTTTAGTTAGGGTAATATAGGTTGAAGTTACTTCTTTTTTCTTTTCTTAATTTAATGGCTTTCTCTCTTTTATATTTATATTATTATTTATCTATCTTAATGGCTATAGTTATATACTTGTTTAGGGTTTTAGGTCTATCTGCCTTATATAATTTATCCTTGATTTTTTCCTTTAGTCCCCTATAGTAGATCTCTATAAGGGCGTTATTATCCTATTAAGTCTTAGCTGTAAGTTACTTAAATTTCGCAGAGTAGGTGGCGTAGGATTTATCTTATTAGATTTTTATAATATTTACTGCTGCTTGTTATTCCTTATTAATTACTTTAAAATTATCTTTAAGAGTAGTTTTAAAATTATCTTAGTCTATAAAGATATTAATTATTTCCTAGTCTTAGATTATTTTATTATCTTTGTTTTCTAAGAAATCCCTAAGGATAGGTTTAAACTAATCTTATATATTACCTTAGATTAGTAGTGCTATAAAAAGTACTTTGGCCTTAGCGCTAGATAGTTTAGTTAGGAATAAGCTAAAGTATACTTTTATCCTAGTAAGGAAGGGTATTATATCTATTGCTTATTCTCTGAAAGGTTTTAGCTTAGGTGGTTTAAGTAATTCACCTAGATCTTATCCTATATAAATAGTAAGTGCTAGGTTAGGGGCCATAGCCGCTTATTTATTTACCTAGGTTTATAGGTAGTTAATTATATTATATAGTATAATAATTTCTGTAATTAGTTTGGCTATATTAGGTAGTTCTTTATTATAAGGGGGTGCTAGGCTAGTGCTAGTATTAGTATTTATAGTATTAGATATCTTAATAGTATAATATTACTTAGTTATTTTAATGTAGTATGTTTTAAATAAGAGCTATTAATATATAATAAAGGTAGTTTTAAATAGGGAAATTAGTCTATATTAGGTTTATATTTATAGATGGTATAAGGCGTTAATACTAAGTAGGTTAATTATTATATCTCTTAATAATTAAGTAATACTTATTAAGCTTATTAATATAAAGAAGTCTTATTAATAGCTGGTAAGCTAAGTTTTATCTAAGTGCTAATAAATATATATATATACTAGGAGTGGCCTTATAGCTTATTAGAGAATGTAAGTAATTTAAGGGTTAGATCTACGGGGATTGGTTATAATTTATAGTGATTTAGTCTTAGAGTATTATAATCTAAGTGATCTAATAGAAGAGGATTATTACTAGGAGAAGTAATTCTATGGTGATTAGTAGAATTTGTAGGGGCCATGTAATGTAGGCGCGGGGGTTGTAATATATTATATTAATAACTAAGTAATATTATATTATTAAAATATCTAATAATACTAATATTAAATTAATACCTTTTTATATTAAAGTATTATTTAATATAGTTAAACTTATAGCTAAAATCTAATAGTTATATAATATTATTTATAACTTATAAATATAAGTTAATAAATAATAAAATAAAATACTTACTAATAATAATACTAATAAAATATAAAAATAAGACCTTAAAGAAGTACTTAAGCTACTTAAGCTAAAACCCTTTAAGAGATAAGTAATTAATATAATTCTATTTCTTACCTAAATAAAAAGATATTTTTACTTATTTCTTAATAAGTTAAATACTACTATAAAGAAGTTATTATTTACTATACCTTTAATTTAAAGAGATACTAAAAAGTAATTTAAGCTTATTATAAGGGACTTCCTTAAAAATAAAGAGGAAGAGGATTAAAAATAAAATACCTAGAATATCTTTAAAGACTAAGATAACTTTAAGTAAGCTCTTAAAGATAATTTTAAAGTAATTAATAAAGAATACTAAGTAACTATAAAATTACTTATATTAAGATAATATAAATTATATATTATATATTTAGCTAAGTTTTAATAGCTTATAGCTAAAACCTAGTAGGATAATAAGTCTCTTATAAAAATCTACTACTAAAGCTTAAAAGAAGAAGTTAAAAATAAATTATATTTAATTAATAGACTTAATAACCTAATTATATATATTACTATAGTAATTAAGATTAATAAATAATAATATAAGTATAAAAGAAAGAAAGTTATATATTAATAAAAAAGAAGTAACTTTAACTTATATTACTTTAATTAGTAATATAATAACTAGGGTAACTCTTAAAACTAAGAATAATAATAAGTAAATTAATAAAATAACACCTTATATAAAATATAATTAAGACCTATATTACTTAGAGTTATCTAGCCAGGTAATAATAACCCTAAATAATAAAATATATCTAAGGTTAAATACTATAACTATAATAAATATAGGTATATTATATATAACTGCCTAAAACTATAAAGACCTAGGGACCTAAATTAAGATAAGTAAATCTTAGGACTAATTAGATAATAAGACCCTTAAATAGCTATATATACTTAGACTCTTAAAATAACTTATAGTAAATATAAAATTATTTTAAATTATATAATATAGTTTATAAAACTAAAACTTAAGACCTAGCTAAAAAGATAACTTAAGGTATTAATTAAAAAAGAGAAAAAATAATAAAAAATTAAAAGAAATAAAGCTAATAGTTAATACTACTATAAATATATATAAGACCTAAAGAAGAAGGCATATAAATAATAAAAATAATAAGAAAGATATTAAAGATAAAAGGATACCGAAAATAATATATAACTTAGAGAACTATAAACCTTAGGAGTTATTTAATAAGGAAAGCCTATTACCCCTAATATAGGAAAATAAGGTTAGGTATTTAAAGTAGTAGATAATATCCCTATTAGAACTAAGCTCTAAGATAAGAAAGAAATATAAAAAAAGAAAGTTAAAGCTAGAAATAATATCTACTAAAAGTAATAGTAAAACTCCTAATTAATAAAATATAAAGAAAAAGTAATATAAATAACTATATAATACCTTTGCCTTAAAAATAAATAAATTATAAAGAAATAAATAGAAGAATACTAACCTAAATATAATAAATTTAAAATAAGAATTTATAAAATATAAGAAGATTTCTATATATAAGAAGCCAGGGAATATAAAGATATTAAAAAAGGAAATAAGATTTATATTAAGGTATATTATATTAATAATATACTTAACCCCTTATATAAGGAACCTGCTTTTAATACTAGAGATAATATATAAACTATATTAATATACCCTTAATATAATAAAATATCTTAGGTATTATATAGAAATTACTAATATAAAGTATATAAATAAGAGAAAATAAATAATAATTATTTTCTAGTAATAATACCTAGTATACTAAATAATAAACCTTATTTAAAATATAAAATAAAAGGATACCTAGTATATATATAATATAATAACCTTAAAGTAGTAAAGCTGTAATTTAATATGCCTTATTACTAATAGATTTATAAAACTAAGGACCTTATAGATAAAATTAGATAATTATAAAAGATAATTAAAGAAATAGAAAAAGAATTTAATAAATTAACTTAAGGAAAATATACTTACTTAAAGAAAGGACTATTAGTTAATAATATAAGTTTAGATAATACCAGGGAATTATAAAGCTAATAAGAAGCTAATAGACTTTACTTATATAATAACCCTATAAATCTCTAATAACTTAATAAGATTATAATTATAAATAGTAATAAATAACCTAGATAAAAGATAATACTAAAAGAATAAGATATAAAACTAAAGAAATATCTATAATAATAACTATAAGATAATAAGTTTAACCTAGAAAATAATAATAAATATTATAAGGAAACTAAATATAATAATAAAAATTATAAATTAATATATCTTAATAACTTAGGAAAAGTAATATACTTTCTATAAAAACCAAGCTATAAAAAAGCAAAGAATATAAATAAGAGTAACTTAGATTAATAAATACCTTAGGAGCTATATAAAATAATAAGCCAGATTACCTAGTATTAAAAGTTTAAATTAAGGGGAAATAGCTAAATACTTAAATTAACTATAAAGCTAAAAAGAACTTTATTAATCTAAAAATAATTATAAAGCTTAAAATACTATAGAGAAGAAAGTAATTACCTTACCTAATAATTAATATAAAAGGATAACTCTTTAATTATAATAATAGTATTATAGACTAAGAGGTTAATTACCTTAAAGTCTTTATATAAGGAAAAAATTAAGAAATAAGCTTTAATATTATACCCTTAGGATTAGTAAATATCCTCCTTAGTATACCTTAGCTTAAATAAGTAAACTTAAATATTAACTAGCTAATTAGCTAAGTTACTATTCCTAGTAATATAAGTAGTAATAATAAAATAATTATAATAAATAATAAGAGATCTTAAACCTTAACTAAAAAGGATAATAAGGGAAAGTATAAAATAAAGAATTTATTACCTCTAATAAGAGTATAATATAAGTATATAAAAGGTAAGAAATAATAAAACTATTAAATTATAAGTTTTCTTAGAACTTAGTTATATAATTTAAATAAGTAATTAAAACTATAAAAGGAAATTAAAAATAAGAAGTAGTAAAATAGACTTAAGAATATTCTAGAAGAATATTATATTTATAAGAAACTATTTAGAGAAAAACTTAAAATAAGGATATTATAGTATAATTACTAAGATTATAAAATATAGCTTAAAATAAATAACTTATTATTTTAGAAAATTAATAACTTTAATAAAAAGGAATTAATAACCTTAAAGGAATATTTAAAAATAAAACTAGTAAAAGGAAATATTAAGATATTTATATTATTAATAAGATTCCTAGTAATATTTATTCCTAAGAAGAATAAGAAATTATAACTTATTATAAATTATAGGAAATTAAATATCTTTAATATTAAAGATAAGACCTTACTTCTACTTATTATAAAACTTAAGGACTATTTATAAGGTAAATAGATCTTTATTACTTTAGACCTTAAGAGAGCTTATAACCTAATTTATATTAAAGAAAAAGATAAATAAAAGATAGTATTTAAAACTAAGTTTAAACTCTTTAAATATTTAGTAATACTATTTAGACTTATTAATATATCTATAATATTTTAATAAATAATTAATAATATATTTTAATAATACTTAGATATCTTTATAATATATTACTTAGATAATATCTTAATCTTCTTAGATAATAAAGAAAAATATAAGAAATATATTTATAAGGTCTTAAAAGCTTTATAAAATACTAACTTACTAGTTAAATTAAAGAAGAGTTACTTTTATATAAAAGAAGTAAACTTCTTAGGATATATTATTATACTTAGTAAAATTAAAATAAAATAAAATAAAATCTTAGTAGTAGTAAATTAGTTAATACTTAAAATAATTAAAGAAATATAAAGCTTCTTAGGATTTACTAATTACTATTAATAATTTATTAAAAACTTTAGTAAAATTATTTTTTTTTTTTTTTTTTTTCCCCTTACTATTAGCCTTATATAAGGCTATTAAGCTTTTTAACTTTTCTATAAAGGCTTAAATAGTAAGACCCCTATAGTAGGCCATTATCATAGAATTCAAAATTATATAAGGTTTATCTGCCTTAATGGCATAATTACTGCCTTAACTAGGCAGTATTAATATTAGCTCTTAGCAGCTAGGTTACCCTTCTTCCTTTATCCTACCTAAAGGACGCGCCTAGTCTATTTATTACACTTCTACTTAAAGGTTAATCAGGCCCTAACTAAGTAAGTAATTAAGTATAAACTTATAAGTAAGTTTCCTAACCTGGCTTTTAACCCTTCTTACTAATAGTATAATAATTATACCGCCTTAATACCTATTATATAAAATAACCTATAATTATATAATTATACCTATTATATAACTAATTATAACCTTAATCTAGCTATTAGGCCTGCCCTAGATATAGCTAGTAAAGAAAAACTTAAAGAGATTTATATAATAATAGCTGCTATTAAGAAGAACTTCTTATTAAGATATAGATCTAACCTTATTAGGATAGCTATCTTTAATTATAGCCTAATTTAGCTAATTAGTTATATAAATCAGAGGCATTATATTAGTTTAATTAATCTAAACTAGGTTAATTCTAAGCTATTAGGTCTTAAGGACCTAGAAAGGGGCCTAAGGGAAGGTTATTACCTTTAGTTAAATTAGGCAGCCTTCCTTACTGCCTTTATAGGTAACTTAGTTATATATAAAGAGTGGCTCTTTAATATATCCGAAAGGGTTATTGCTATTGAGAGGGAGCTGCTTCTAAATTAGTAAAGATAAATATAGGGTAAAGGCGGGGTTCTATAAAGGAATTAGGTTAACTCTGTCTATTAATTGAATACATATGGTGGGGCACGTGACTAATTGACCTTGCGTATAAGAATAGATAAAGTAAAGTTAGTGAAAAGTCAGTGGTTTAAACTAGGGTTAGTAAAATTATAAACCTACTTATAAAACTTATAAAGAAGGATAAGACCTTTATATAGGGATTAAAAGTATAAGAAGTATTTAAATAGCTATAATAAGTTATCCTTAGTAAACTTATATTAATTATATTTAACTCTAATAAGGAAATAAAACTAAAAACTAACTTATTAGACTTTATACTAAGAGGACAAATTAAATAATATAATAATTAAGGCAAGTTATACCTTATTATATTCTACTTATATAAGTTATATAAAGTAGAACTTAATTACCCTATTTATAATCAAGAATTTTTAGTAATTATTAACTACTTTAAGGAGTTTAAATACTACCTTATA
>NW_022158717.1:0-3243 GCF_000260195.1 Fusarium odoratissimum NRRL 54006 | reverse complement strand
AAAAAAGAATTAAATAATAAAAAAGCAGATATAATTAGTAGATACCTAAACTATAATACTAATATATTTAAAATAAAAAAGTAACTCCTAAAGAAAAATTAAAAAAGAGAATACTAATTTACTTAACTTATATAAATATTAAGATAAATATAAGTAGTAGAAACCAGGGAAATCCTAGGAGAATTATAGAAGTTTATCTAGGAATTCTATATAAATCTATTATATAAATACTAAGGAGTTACTAAAACCTTAAAATAACTATTATAATAAGGATATTAAATAATAAGAAAAGTAATAAAAAAGGTTATTAAATAATATAATATTTATATAAAAATAAAAGTATAATAATATAAACCTTATAAAGTATTATAACTAATAGAAGTTATAAAAAGATTATAAAGTTTAATTATAATAGATTTTATAACTAAACTACTATTATTAGAAAAACCCTTAATTAAAATCTTCTATAATAATATTATAATTATAATAAATAGACTTATAAAGTACTTAATCTACTTACCTTATAGAGAAGTAATAGATATAAAAGAAATAATATATATCTTCTATAATAAGGTAATATAAGAAAAAGAATTACTAAGAGAAATTCTATTAAATAAAGGACTAATATTTACCTTTAAATTCTAATAATTACTTATAATATATATAGGAGTTAATTATAAACTTATTATAGTATTTAAATTATAGGTAAATAACTAAATAAAATAAATAAACTAAATACTAAAGTAATACTTAAGGTATTATATTAACTACAAGTAAGATAATTAAGTTAAGAAGTTACTATATGCCTAACTAGCCTATAATACTATATATAATAAAAATATAAAACTTATACTATTTAATATAAATATTAAATTTATATCTAATATATATTATAATACTTAGGAACCTAAGAATATAAACTTAGTAGCTATTATTATAAGTAATAGGCTAAAAGAAATATAAAAAGAACTTAAGATTAAGTTAGAATTTATTAGAAAAAGGATATAAAAATATTATAACCCTAAAAGGTTAAAAGAACTAATATTTATAAAAGGAGATATAATCTATTTATTTATTAAAAATATTAAAATAAATTAACTAAGTTATAAACTAGATTATAAGTATTTAAGACTAATTAAAATTAAATAAAAAATAAAAAAAGATAGGTATAAACTAGACTTACCTCTAAGTATTAAATATTACCTAATTTATTATATCTTAATATTAGAATTAGCTGCTAATATAATATATATTAAAACCAGTAATAAATTATAATAAATTATAAGACTAAAGGTATATAAAATAAAGGAAATTAGAAATATATAAAAAATTAATAAATAAAAAATATACTTAATTAAATAAAAAAGCTACTTAGAAAGTAAAAATATATAAGAACTAATTAAATACCTTACTAATACCTAATAACTCCTAAAGAAGTTCTACCTAAACTAAAGGAATTAAAAAAGGCACTAAGACCTAAAGAATCTTATTTAGATTACTTAGTAATAGCAGATTAATCTTAGAAGGACCTATTAGCTATAATACCTTTTAAAGCAGCCTGCTTATTATACTTTACCCTCTCTAGCTTATTTATAAAGTTAAGACTATATTAAATTATATTTAAGCCCTTTACCTCTACTAAATAATATTAATACCTTAAATAAGTAATTTTAGTAAATTAAGTATTTATTTTATTATAAATATAAGTAGACTCTGCCTAAAGATTAATTAGTTTATCCTTAGTAGCCTCCTCCTTGCACTTAAGATAATACTTCTTATTAATAATCTTTTAAGTTAATATTATATTAGTAACCTATAAAAATTAATTTTATATTAAATTAAAATATATTAGCTATTATAAATAAATTATAACTATTATAGGATATCCTAGATTTAATATAAGAATTATAATAATTTAATTTTATAAGATTAAGGATATATAAATCCTCTATCTTTTAATAAATGCAATTAGAATAAGGTATAATAAGATCCCTAAATGCTATAATAAGAATATAAAGAGATTTTTAATTTTTAATAGAAGTTTTCTTAGCCTTAGATATATAATTAGATATCTTAAGGGAATTATAAAAGTAAGATTAGACTTACCAGAGAGTAGCTAATAGAAAATATATTAACTAGGCCTTAAGAATAAGGCCTAATAGAGGGGAGAGATTATATTATAACCTTAGTAGTTTTATTATATATATCTTATATTTTCTATTAATTAATTTATATCCTATAAATAGATTAGTACTAAGACTTTATAATTATATATAATCCTTTAAAGATTAGTATTAATTTAATATAATTACTACTAATTTTATAATAACCTTATTAATTACTATTATCCTACTTTAATATATAAATTATATTTATTAATACCTAGATAAAACTTAGCTTATTAGCTATTAATAAGACTTCTTTATATTAATAAGCCTAATAAGTATTACTTAATTATTAAGAGATATAATAACTAACCTACTTAGTATTAATGCCTTATACTATTTATAAATATAAACCTAATATAAACTAGTTTCCCTATTTAAAACCACCTTTATTATATAGAGAGCCTTACTTACTCTTTAGCTAGTCTTAATCTTCTTCTTATAACTTACTTTAAAGGTATACTTAAATTATCTATTATATAATAAGTAATTTAATTTAACTTCCCCTTCTTATTATAACTACTAATAGTATTATAGTTATATTATAATAATACTTAAAAGAAGTCTATAAATACCTAATCCTAATAAGCCTTATTTAATAGAAGGCTATAATATAATTAATATAATTAACTAAGCTATTAAGGAAGATAATTATAATAAGCTTTATAATATAATAATAAAAATTAAAAAGGCCTAGTTATATAGGGATAATACTAATTATATTAGGCTAGTAGCCTTTAGTTATAAAATACTTCTATTTATATACCCTCTTTATAATAGCTACCTTCCTATTAAAGAAGCCTTCCTTAATTCTAAGATAAAAAAACTTAATAAGCTAAAAGGGAAGCTAATTAGAGGGGCAAATCTAAGCTAAAAGAAGAGGAAATTTATTAAGGCCCTTTGCCTAAGCAGCTTATATAATAAGTAGCTTAAGACTATCTAAAGGCAGGCCAAGAGGGTACTAAAGAAGACCAAGCCCCTGTAATAGGAAGAAAATATATTAAGTTTTTTATAAGTTTAATTACCTAAAGTTAAAGACTTAAAGTTATAATATTAGTATTAGTAGTATAAAGAGGAT